>NC_045543.1:3224667-3444593 GCF_009769535.1 Thamnophis elegans | reverse complement strand
AAAACAACACACACACACACACACACACACACACACACACACACACATATACACACACATAACACACACACATATACACACACATATAAATTTTATAGTTTTTTTTTAAATAATGTTTTTTAATTTAATTGAAACAAGTACAGCATCTTTCTTTACATCAGTAGAAAGTGGATCAATCGATTACAGATCCTCCACGGTCACAAACATAACTCATATTAACTTAAGCATTATTATATATCCATTTTCATTTGACTGTAATTATTATTTAAAAGTATTAATACAAGTAATAATCTTGAACAATACCTGCCCACACCAGTGGG
Organism: Thamnophis elegans; assembly: GCF_009769535.1. Classification (NCBI taxonomy): domain Eukaryota; kingdom Metazoa; phylum Chordata; class Lepidosauria; order Squamata; family Natricidae; genus Thamnophis; species Thamnophis elegans. The sequence goes on along the minus strand of NC_045543.1, from coordinate 3,444,273 downwards.
AAAAGAAAAAATCAAAAAGAAAAGGCAAAAAAAAAAAAATAGGACAAAAAAAAAACACACAAACATTTTATAGTTTTTATAGGATACACCTCGAGCAATTTCAACCTACTTGCTAGACAGATTACTTACTCTCTGGAAAATATACTGTGGGGGATAAGACACCCCTAACACACCACAGGCTGTGTGTTCTGTTAAGATACAGCTTGTTGTGCCTTAAAATGGCTTCTACTGTACTGGCGTAAAAGGCCTTCTACTATACAGCGCAGTGGAGTTGCTATGGTAACAGCTTTATAGTATAGTATAGTATAGTATAGTATTCCACAAGGGGGCTTCCCTCTGGTAAAGGGGAAAATCCAACATTAGAAATTATGTTTGGACCGGACCTTTTCCCCTATAAATAAATCTTGGACAACTCCGGGTTATCAGCTAGTTTATCAATAACTGCAGGATATTTTGAATTCTGTGTTATGATAGGTTTTTTTTTAATTCAAACATCATTAAATCTTTCATCTATCTCTATTTACAAGAGGAAAACAAAAAGATGTCCAACACAGGTGTGGGTTTGGGATTGGCAGCAAAACCATTGGAGGTCCTCGTAGATTATTGGATGTGCCACAGAACAGAAGAGGTAACACAGAGGCTTCCCATAATTATAACTTCACATCCTTATGCACTAGATTTGTATTGAGTCAGCTGGAGAATTGGAATTTTGGTCTCTTTTTGCCTTAATCTAACTTTTAACGATGATCATCGCTATGTTTCAGATTATAATGGTATAAAAACAAATAGCTTTCTAAAGTTAAGAACACAAAAAAATAATTTTCAGTCTCAATTCAAAGCTGAGAAAAAGGACATGACTCAGGTCAAATTACTTTTGAATTGATTTTTCATTGTTTTCAGAAAAGCTGCCTATGTTTATTGTTCTGTCCCCCCTTCACGGCTCTTAACAAACGGCAAGACAAATAAACTTAAAAGGAACTTTTTTATCAGTTCTCAGTTCAAACTGGCTTCGAGCCCAAAAATAAACTAATTAAAGTCTCTGCCAGAAGATAATGGACTGAAACACAAATCTTCCTTACTTCAATACAAGGTGAATCAAACGAAAGCAAAGCCCTTCTTCCAAGTCTCTACAAATCACAGTTACAGAAGTCAAACCACTTTTCCAAGTGTACAGCAAAGAAACCACGATCAAGGATCAAGGAACGCACAAAGGAACATTGACTCCTGCAACTAGGGCGTGGCAGCATCCGTCCTTTTATCTCCAAACTTGCTTCTAACCCACCCCAGCTGCATACTGAATCTTGTATCCCGAAAAGATTCTCAGCAGAACTGCTGAGTCACAACAGTTACATTGGTAATTTACCATTAGCAAGGAACACTACATGTGACATAGGAACAACTGAGCATGTAATCTAACTTATGATTTCTCTATCTATGTGATAGATAGAGAATTGATCAAAGCCATGATAGGTAATGGCTTGATCAATATTTATAGTTCCATTTGTTGCTGACCATAGTATACGGAATATTGTGACTCACAATGGAAGAGGAATTAATGATAAACGTATGAAATAATGAATAAAATGAAAGAAAAATAGATGCCATTTGCCTGGCCATGTGGAATTAATGTATACAAACACGGATGTGAAGTTATGAGTTTAACTATGAACAAAAGGGCTAATGTGCATGTCAAAAACAAAAATTGGTACCTTCCAGATTGCATGTGTTTGAAACTAAGACTTCACAGGTTGTTGATAATTGTGTCTTACGCTCCAGTACATTACAACGATGGAAAAACCAGGGATACGTTTTTGGGACAATTACACAACATTCTGAATTAATGCAGTCCAGCGAAAGGGAACATATTCTGTTAAGTGAAATGGGTGGTAACGATAAAAGTTGTTCAACTATTTGAAAACCCAAGGAGGAATTAGAATGGCAATTATGGGTAAGTATTTGCTTAGAAAAAGCCCTCTTTGCTTTGACCTTGGAAGCCTTTTGATGTGCACACATGGGAAAGGAATTAATCAAAAGCAGCGTTGATTTAATTGTGATGAAAGAGAGAATTATTCAAAGGTACAAGGCTGGCGGGAGAAAAAGGTATAGAGCATTAGTTATGAGATTCAAAAGAGAGGGCATGGAAGAAGAGGAAAGAAGAGCAGGAATCAAGAGGGAAGGTAAAATTGGCTCAGGAAGATAACATGCATATATGAAAATATATTAGATGACTCTCCCAACAGAATGTATGCAAAAAGGACATACGGAAAAGCCATAGCAAAAACTACCTTTAACAGAGTGGAATAAATATGCTTCAAAAATGAAGCTTCCCTTGACTTCCGGTGGGCGGAGCCTGACAGGGGACTGTTATTCTTAACAGCTCTGGAATCTTGGCGTCGTTAAACTGTCTAAACAGCAATCCATCAAGCTGTCTAGCAGTTTATTTGCCCTCTCTTTGGGCTTAGAAGAAAGAGGTGAGAAGCTATGCATCGGAAGCCCTCTAACTAAACCTCTCAGCCTAAACGCTGGGAGGAAGGGGGAGGGCACCGGTTGCAGCATAGCAGCTCCGAGCCAAGGCTCATTCTGCCTTTTGTTGGAGAACGAAGGTTTTTGCTCATCCTCAGCACAATGATTTACTGTGGACGTCAAGCCGAGCTGAACTTGAGCCGGTACTTGAGAGACCGCCTGCTGCCAATTACCTCCCACAGACCCATTAGATCTCACAGGGTTGGCCTCCTCCGGGTGCCACCTACCAGCCAATGCCACCTGGCTATTACCTGGGGGAGGGCCTTCTCTGTGGCAGCTCCGGCCCTCTGGAATGAATTCCCCGCAGGGATTCGGACCCTCACCTCTCTCCAGGCCTTCCGAAAAGCTACCAAAACCTGACTTTGCCGGCAGGCCTGGGGGTGATGAGTTCCCTCCCCTCTCGACTTGTATGGTTGTGCGACTGTTGTTTATTTTTATTATTTGTATTTTGTTTTTTTTATGTTCCCCTTTTCCCCCCCTTGAATTGTTCGCCGCCCTGAGTCCTCCCGGAGAAGGGCGGCATACAAATAATACAATACAATACAATACAATACAATACCAATATTTGTGAACAACTAATTGTATGTATAAATCCTTAGCCCCATTCGCAAAGAATTCCTTCTGCTAATTACTTGCTGAAAGTTCTATAAAAAATGGCGCCGAGCTTTGTAGGAGGGGCGTGACTCAGATAGAATTTTTGCGAAGCCTAAAAGTGATTCATTACCAAGAAGTGATTTATTATCAAACCAAAAATGAAGCTTCTCTCCTTACGTCCTGCTACATTCTTCATCATGGGGGACAGTGAGATGATTCCAGGAGGGATGTCTCTGGAGATTTTTAGTCATACAGGTTATGGTTGTCCCAAAGGTGCTTTTTTCAAAAGGCAACTGGACTATCTTTGTTTTTTCCTTGAAGATGTTTTGCTTCTCACCCAAGAAGCTTCTCGGTTCCGAAGAAACTTCCTGGATGAGAAGCATAACGTCTTCAAGGGAAAAAACAAAATAAGTCCGGTTGCCTTTTGAAAAAGAAGGATGAGCAAAAAACACCAGGAGTACATCCCAATAGAACAGAATGAGAGGAAGAGTGGGAAACAGAGGAGAGAAGAAAGATAGGAAGAAAAGGATAGGAGAGAGGGTAAGGGGGGAAGGTGAGGAGGATAAGGAGGAGTGGAATGAAGAGAGAGGAGAAGGAGAAAGGAAGGGGAAGTAGAGTAGAAAAGGATGATGGAGGGAAGAAAGGAGGTAGGAGAGAGGTAGAAGAAAGAGGTGCATGGAGAGCAGAAGATCTAATATGTTAAGTATATTGATATGGAAGCATAAATACCATCAACATAGAAGGGAGTTTGCTCAGAAGCGGAAATACACCAAGGAGAGGAAGAGTGGGAAACAGAGGAGAGAAGAAAGATGGGAAGAGAGGGATAGGAGAGAGGGTAAGGGGGGAAGGTGAGGAGGATAAGGAGGAGTGGAATGAAGAGAGAGGAGAAGGAGAAAGGAAGGGGAAGTAGAGTAGAAAAGGATGATGGAGGGAAGAAAGGAGGTAGGAGAGAGGTAGAAGAAAGAGGTGTATGGAGAGCAGAAGATCTAATATGTTAAGTATATTGATATGGAAGCATAAATACCATCAACATAGAAGGGAGTTTGCTCAGAAGCGGAAATACACCAAGGAGAGGAAGAGTGGGAAACAGAGGAGAGAAGAAAGATGGGAAGAGAGGGATAGGAGAGAGGGTAAGGGGGGAAGGTGAGGAGGATAAGGAGGAGTGGAAAGAAGAGAGAGGAGAAGGAGAAAGGAAGGGGAAGTAGAGTAGAAAAGGATGATGGGGGGAAGAAAGGAGGTAGGAGAGAGGTAGAAGAAAGAGGTGTATGGAGAGCAGAAGAGCTAATAATGGGTTTTTCTCTTTCTGGGCGTTGATGACAAGAGGAACTGATGTAATTACTACTTAATGCAATAGGATATTGCCTATGTAATAGTATACATGTGATTGTATGTTATGAAAATGGAAAATAAAAAAGTATATTTTCAACAAAAAAAAGAAAAAGAAAAAGTAAATATAAAAAATAAAAAAATAAAAAAAGAACAGATCCTTAGCTGGGTCCCCCAAAACATGAAAATCATCCCAACAACAGGTCTTCTTGTATGGTACAGGTATGTGTTCTCTGGAGCCAATGAGAAGCCAGGGCTTAGTCAAGATTGTTGTTACAACAGTTCCTGAATTCCTACAGGAAAAGCTGCAAGATGCTGTGACTGCAAAGTCTTTGTCATAAAAAGCTTCCTCTCTTTGGGAAGCATTAATATCAAGACAAGTTGAAGCAAATCAGAATGATTTTGGACTGGTAGCTTTATGACATCACCGAGCGGCAAGAGGCCACTGGACTTTTCTGGTTTTTCTTCGAAGACGTTTCCCTTCTCGGGGATACAGTGTCATCTGTCTCCAGTCCACAACACAGTCCTTTCAAATTCCAAGAAGGCTCCACACCCATTTGTGTTGTGGCCCAGCAGGAGCCGTTGGAGCTGCCACCAGACTCCGACAGTGAGGGGCCCTATGAGTCGGCTCTGGAGGATGTGGAGGACCCTGGGCAGGGTTCCGACTCTGAGCAGGGCACAGAGAGTTGGCCACCAGGAGGCGCCTGAGCCTTGGAGCAGTGGGGAGGAGACAAGGGAGTGTGATCCTGATGTCATGCATTGGAGCAGTGGGGAGGAGACAAGGGAGTTGGTCCTAGATGCTCGGCAACAGAGGGCTAATAGGCGTAAAGAACAATTACGCAGATACAGGAGATAATTGGACTCAGCTGGTGGTAATTAGGCTGCTCTCAAGACTATAAAAGGAATGCTTGTTCACACGCTTGTTGCAGGAGTCAACATATTTACTAGAGCTGGAGAAGCTATCATGGCTAGCTTGGCAGGCTGGATTGCTGCCAAGGTCTGGTCTGTGCTGGATTGCTGCCAAGGTTTGGTCTGTGTGTTAATAAATCCTTGAAGTATCTTTGTCTCGGCATGCTTTGGTGTATGAAGAGGAGAGTCAGAACACATTTGTACCATTCAAGTGACCCTGATGACACAAATAAACCTCCAGGTGACCTTAAAGACTCACTAAAAGAATGCAAATGACCAGCTATCTGCAAGGATATAAATCCTTCCATTCCGCACCATCCAATCAGAGCTGAAGAAGCTTCTTAGATGAGAAGCAAAACATCTTCAGAGAAAGAGAAGAAAGTCCAGTTGCCTCTTGAGAAAGCATCTTTGGGACAATCATGGCCTCCATGTAGTCAATAGTTGTTCTTGATAGTTGAAAACTGGGACTTATATTTATTATTATCCACAGTGGCATGCTCAACATTTTTCCCCCTGATCCCTTGTGGTCAATCAGTTCCCTAACCCTAGCCACTAATTCTTAGTATGATGTGGCAAATTTTAGCAGCCAATCAATCTTAACTGACCTCAGAAGCTATGTAGGACCCAACCTTGGTTAGTACTTGGATGGAGGTCTGCTTGATGGGCCTACTATTTTTTTGATTGTTATACTACTGGTAGGAAGTTAAAAATACCACGAATTAGACAATGGCAAACCATGTTATAATACTGCAAACAAAATCACGCAGTTGCTGTCACTAGGTGTTAAATATTACTTATGGATATTTTCTCTTTTTTTTGTACCTTTAAGAAATATTCATTTAGTTTGCATTTACAAAATCCACACTTCTAAAGCCATACAGAAATCAAAACTTATTCCACATTCCATTTCTTTCCTAAATGTTTAGTGCAGGGTCCATAGGGATGAATCTGTACAAAAAATGCCTGCATTCATGGAATAATTTATGCACTGCATAATTTGATAGGAAGTACCGAGGTGGCACAGTGGTTAGGGTGCAGTACTGCAGGCCACTTCAGCTGACTGTTATCTGCAGTTCAGTGGTTCAAATCTCCTCGGCTCAAGGTTGACTCAGCCTTCCATCCTTCTGAAGTAGGTGAAATTAGGACCCAGATTGGGGGGGCAATATGCTGACTCTGTGAACTGCTCAGAGAGGGCTGAAAGCCCTATGAAGTGGTATATAAGTCTAACTGCTATTGCTATTGTTAAGTACTAATAATAGGAAAAAATGTTATTATGTTGGGCAAAAATGCAGAACAGGTTCATATATTTGGAGAAACTATACTAATTTTAAAAATGCATGCATAATTGTATGTTTTCTTTCCCATTTTGTATACTTTTATACGATATTAAAAATGATAATAGTATTTTCTCATTTCTTGCTGTTTCCTTCTTACCTTCCTCTTCAATTGCACCTTCATCCCACATTGCATCACTGAGACAAGTGTTGAAAACATCAAAACATTGAAAATTAGAAACATAAAACATAAAAGTAGAGACAGTTTTCTGTGATCTGTCCCTGCACTGATTCCTTTAGCCTCAAACAACCTGAGGAAGGATGGTTTAATGGTGAAGCAGAACCACCAAGCCAGAGGTGGGTTCCTACTAGTTCGCACCTATTCGGTAGAACCGGTTCGTCAAATCTACCGAACCGGTTAGAAGAGGTTCCACCAGTGGACCCGGAAAGCAGGCCACACCTACAGAAGAGGTGCCAAAATTTTTTGAAACCCACCACTGCCACACACACACAGAGAAACAGACAGACAGACTGACAGAGAGAGAGAGAGAGAGAGAGAGAGAGAGAGAGAGAGAGAGAGGAAGGAAGGAAGGAAGGAAGGAAGGAAGGAAGGAAGGAAGGAAGGAAGGAAGGAAGGAAGGAAGGAATAAAGAAAAAAGAAAAAAGAAAGAAAAAGAGTGAGAGAGAGAGAGAGAGAGAGATGAAAGAAAAAAGGGACAGACCGACAAAAGGAAGGAGGCAGAGAGAGAGAGAGAGAGAGAGAGAGAGAGAGAGATGATCCAACATAACATGTAAAAATGAAGCAAAAGAAACTTTCCTTATTATTTACTACTATATCAGAAAGTATAACACACTTTTGCATAACAGGCCAATAAAACCAGCAAATAAGACATTCCCCCTTGTGCTTCCAAATCATCCCCCTTAAGAAAAACATTGAAAATTAGAAACATAAAAGTAGGGAAAGTTTTCTGTGATCTGTCCCTGCACTGATTCCTTTAGCCTCAAATAACCTTTTAGGTCTTTAAGACAGACAGAGAGAGAGGGGGGGAAGGGAGAGGGAGAGGGAGAGAGGGAGAGAGAGAGAGAGAGAAAGGAAGGAAGAAATAAATAAAGAAAAAAGAAAAAAGAAAGAAAAAGAGTGAGAGAGAGAGAGATGAAAGAAAAAAGGGACAGAGAGACAAAAGGAAGGAGAGAGAGAGAGACAGAGAGAGAGAGAGAGAGAGAGAGAGAGAGAGAGAGAGAGAGAGAGAGAGAGATGATCCAACATAACATGTAAAAATGAAGCAAAAGAAACTTTCCTTATTATTTATTTCTATATCAGAAAGTATAACACAGGTTTGCATAACAGGCCAATAAAACCAGCAAACAAGGCATTCCCCTTTGTACTTACAAAATCATCCCCCTTAAGAAAAACGTGGGATCACTGAATACTTGACAATCGTTCAGGCCAAAACTATTAACAGAAATCCTGTCCGGCTAAACTCACCTCAGAGACAACAGGCTCCTGCCTGCTGCAGGCTGGTTCTGTGAAACATACAACTAGGCAACAAGAGGGGAGAAAAAGGAATTGATTTGGTCTACACCTCTAAGCAAATAGATATAATGGCCATTTCCCACACAGTCCTTTTTTTTTGGGGGGGGGGTATTCTGCACTAAAATGTTTGGATTAGAATTAGAATATGGATCTTAAGAACAATTGTGCACAAAAATGAATACAAGCTGCGTATCTTAGGAAAAAGTGAAGCTCGGGTTTCATACTTCTTTTTCCCCCTTTTATTTTACGCAATATACTGTGGAAATGGGCCAAAGCAGATGAATAATAAATACTTCCCAAAGTGAAGAGGATTGGAAGGAGCCTGATCTATCCACCTATCCTAATTTAGTCCGTGTCTTTTCTAATACACTGTACTGCTTTTTTATATTCCATGCTTTCGTTAATCGGGAGGTTTGTCAATAATTCATTGTAGTCTCTGTGGGCCTTGTTTAAGCTCAGTAGTTTAAGAAGAATCCAAACTAATTTATTCTTGGAAAGAAAGTTACCAGAATCTAAAAGCTAAGATGACGTTGAAAAGAAATCAATGGCACAAGCTCAAAACCTAAGAGAAAAATTTTATAAGATGTTCTATAGATGGCATTTAGATCCTAAAAAGCTGGCTTCTATGTATCCGAACTTACAGCCTAAATGTTGGAGGTGTGGCTCTCTCGATGCTACATATTTTCATATATGGTGGGCCTGCCAAAAGGTTAAGGCATTTTGGATAAAAATATGGTGGATTATGCAAAATATCTTTAAAAGAAGGATAAAGTTTACTCCTCAGTTATTCTTACTAGGTATATGTACTGACTTTACAGTGGTAGAGACTAACTTGATTCTGCACCTAATAACGGCAGCAAGACTGTTGGTGGTGCAATACTGGAAGAAGGAAGACTTGCCTACAATCCAAGAATGGACATTGAAAGTCACAAACTTAGCCGAGATGGCTAAAATATCGGCATATCTTAAAGATCACTCAAATGAGAGATATAAACGAGACTGGAAAAAATGGATTGACTATATACAAAACAAATACGGGACCAAGAAATTCCAGTTAGCCTGGAATGCTTAAGATCAGAAATGATTTAAACTGTTTAAAGTAGGTCAAGGTAGAATGTTATTAATTTCTTTATTTCTTTTTTTCTCAATAGATTTTAGACTGTGTTTGTTAGAAATCCATACCGAAAAGAAATCAATGGGGAAAAAAACAACTGGAGGAATCTTTATAGAGGCTGGCCTAGAAATCCTCCCTTAGGCATGGAAGCTGCTGTGTTACTTTGGACCAGTCTCCATGACTGGGTTTTTTGTGGTGGGAAAAACAGGAGGTAGGAGCATTGGGGGTTTGCCACCAGGCATGATAAAAATCCAATAATCGTCATAATAATGTCAAGCCAAGTCCCTGTTGTTTCCAAGAAAAATATATGGACATCACACCCAATCCTTTCCCCCAGGTGAAGTCCACCTACTGTAAACTTGTAGAATGGGTTAGGGTTGCCCTCTATGAATATTGTTGAGCAAAGAGTTGAACGAGGGTATGCCCAGTTTAAATCTAGCACATCAATTAATGCATTATACTACATCAATCATTAATAACTATTGTAAATTATTTCATTAAAATTAATAATTAATTTGAAAATAATGGCATTGCATGGATCATTAAAGAGGTGTCTCGTGATACAGAAAATGTTTAGGAATGTGTTGTGTGCTGGAATTATGGGGACTGTAGTCCAAAAACGTTCAGAGAGCATCTGGCTAGGGGGGAAAAAACCATTGCTTGTGCCTGCTTCGCTGAAATGCATGAAAAAGCTCTATGCTGCCCCCTCCTGGACAAATTGTATTGATACAGCACTACCATGTATACGCAGCCCCAAGATTTAAACTAAAGTTGGCTGACTGATTCAGTTGTTCTTTGCAGATGTTGGAACACAAGGTTCAAAAAGTCCCTTATGCAAAAGGATTTATCTTTGATAATAATAAATTTTGAGAAGTAGTAAAGGAAGAAAGTTTGTTTTCTGAGGTACCTAAATCTTGTACCCAATTATGAGTTCTGGCATCCCTGATTTTATTGCTTATTTATTTCTATTTCTATTTTCTATCAATCAACCTGTTGTGGGGTATCCCTCAGTTACTAAATTCTTCTGAACTTTTTTCTTTCTTTCTTTCTTTCTTTCTTTCTTTCTTTCTTTCTTTCTTTCTTTCTTTCTTTCCTTTCTTCTTCCTTCCTTTCTTTCTTTCTTCCTTCCTTTCTTCCTCCTTTCTTAATTTCTCTCCCTCCCTCTTTTTTCTTCCTTCCTTCCTTCCTCCTTTCTTTCTTTATCTCCCTCTCCCTCCCTCCCTTTTTTCTTTCCTTCTTCATTCATTCCTTTTTTTCTCTCCCTCTCCCACTCCCTCCCTCATTCTTTCATTCTTCCTTCCTCCTTTCTTTTTTCTTCCTTCCTTTCTTTCTTTCCCTCTCCATCCCTCATTCTTTCTTCCTTCCTTCCTCCCTCCTTTCTTTCTTTTCTTTCTGTTATTCTTTCTTTCTTTCTCTTTCTTTCCCTCTCCCTCCATCTACTATCTATCTATCTATCCATCTATCTGTCTGTCTGTCTGTCTGTCTGTCTGTCTGTCCCCTCCTTCCCTCCTTCCTTCCTGTTTCCTCCCATTATAAAGAAAAGGAACAATGAGATTCAGGTCTGCTAGATCCAAAACCTGCTTTAATCTGCTCTGACCTATTACTGGAATATCTCCTTTCTTCACCAGAACATTGGTGGGGCAACCATGGAGGTAGAATTTCTCTACTGCAGATTGACACGGCTCGTCCACTAAGCAATAAGCACACCCCCCATAAACCCACTCAGTTTCCTGTACAAGGCCTGAACTTCCTGTCTAAAGGGAGCGTCTTTAATATTCAAGGATCCTCACTAGCTATACATAAATCTGCAAAATGAAGTTAGTGGAGATGGCAGAGATGTCCTAGGCTGCTATACATGATATCAATAGCAATAGCAATAGCAGTTAGACTTATATACCGCTTCATAGGGCTTTCAGCCCTCTCTAAGCGGTTTACAGAGTCAGCATATCACCCCCCACAGTCTGGGTCCTCATTTCACCCACCTCGGAAGGATGGAAGGCTGAGTCAACCTTGAGCCGGTGAGATTTGAACCGCTGAACTGCAGAACTGCAGTCAGCTGAAGTAGCCTGCAGTGCTGCATTTAACCACTGCGCCACCTCGGCTCTATGTATACTACAGTAGGTATATCCATGTAGTAGAGTGGTTAGAGAGCTTAATGAACACAGGGAGATCCAAGTTAAAAGCTTCAGTTCTGAAGTTCCCTAGGACTTTCATTTTAATTCCTACCGCTAGAGCCAAGGTGGCACAGTGGGTAGACTGCAGTACTGCAGGCCACTTCAGCTGACTGCTATCTGCAGTTCAGCGGTTCAAATCTCACCGGCTCAAGGTTGACTCAGCCTTCCATCCTTCCGAGGTGGGTGAAATGAGGACCTGGATTGTTGTTGGGGGCAATATGCTGACTCTGTAAACTGCTTAGAGAGGGCTGAAAGCCCTATGAAGCGATATATAAGTCTCACTGCTACTACTATTGCTATCTCTCAGCTTTGCTTAGTTCCCAAATATATGAGATGGACATTTGGCAAAGATGTGGAAGAAGATATCAAATGTAAGAAGGTAACAGTTAATAGTGTTGTGTAAGAAGAATTTGTTGCCTAAAGTGACCCCAAATGAGAGGGGGGGGTTATAAATTATGAAGGGTCCTTGGTGCTCTCTCAGCTTTGTTGTTTTCTTGAAGACGTTTCATTACCCAAACTAGGTAACATCATCAGTATGAATGAAGGCAAATGTATGGGCTCCAGGATAATGTTGCAGGATCGAATCTGAGTCGGTCAGGCACTCCAGCATGAGCCCAAAGCTTAAAAGATTAAAACTCTGGTCCCAGTGACTGACCAAATAGAGATAAGAGAGGTAAGGTAAGGTAAGGCAAGGTAAGGCAAGAGAAGAGAAGAGAAGAGAAGACAAGACAAGACAAGACAAGACAAGACAAGAGAAGATAGATCTTTCAGTCTATATTTCAAAGAAAGGTACACATCTAAATCATCCTGTGAGTTACTCAACCAGGTGTCCCATGACCACCATCAATTGTTGGTAACACTGAAACTGAGATTAAGGTTAATACAAAAATGATGCAATTCCTGATTAAATAGATAGAGACCCGGTTTGTTTCACCTAATAGTAAATCTGCCTGGGAAGAAGAACATTTGAATATCTATCATGACAGAGTTGGGTTTTGCTACGAAAAATAATAAGTTCCTTGACTGGGAGCTTTAATTAACTGCATTCCATCCTTGCAACACAGAATTAGAAATAAGTAGGATTACACCGTGCATATTTATTGTACATTACAGCAGATGCCTCAAAAGATAAATCAATTGATCTCCCATCAACTCAATGAAACACTTTCTTTTTAAAAAGTATCTTCTTTTGGCAAAATTTTTAAAAAATGAAGAATTCTTCAAATGAGGAAGTGGTCTCCATATTACTTGTCTGGGAATATTATTTTTTTTCGGAGAAGCTAAAAAAATACACCTGGGGGGGGGGGAATAAAGCATTTCAGAGTTGAAACTGCAACATATCCATGACTAATTGTGATTCACGTGTCTGCACAGTTATCGACTGTACTTTTAGGTGATTTTCAGTCAAATTCCTGCGGAAAGCATTTCTGAACCTCTGCGCATTTTATATATGAAAACCACCTGGACAGATGTGTCTTCGGCTATCGCTATTCCTTCGTGACAATCAAAATTGCATTCTTTAAATCATTCTAATACCTATCATGAAGGCAATGAATTATGTCTGGATGCACATCACACTGAAGGGCAAGATACAGAAAATAGAAATTTGTCCCCTTGGATTTACGGTTGCCTGGTGCACAGTCACATAAAAGCTACTTAGAACTGGAGATTTGAATTTCACAATGAGCTGAAGTTCACACGCCAGGCCATTTTAGTCTTAGAAAAAGACGAAATACAATGATCATGCCTTTGCTTTCACAATAGTGTTGGAATCAGTTTTAATTCCAGGAAAATGTATGAATAACAATTATTACTTCAAGAATTGAAATTGAAATTTAATAAATTTGTATGCCACCCAATCCCGTAGGACTCTGGGCAGCTTACAGAAACAAGATTAATTTTTTTTAAAAAAAAATTAAGAATAAAAATACAGTTATTAAAATTACGCACCATCCATTCTGTCTAGGTGGGGCTGGACATTGATCAACAGCCCCAGGCCTGCTGGAACAGCCAGGTTTTAGTGGCTTTTCGGAAGGCCGAGAGAGTGGAAAGGGTCCGGATCTCTACGGGTAGATCGTTCCACAGGGCCGGCGCAGCTACAGAGAAGGCTCTCCCCTGGGGGGTCGCCAGCCGGCACTGTCCGGCCGATAGCACCAGGAGGAGGCCCAACCTGTGCGATCTTGTTGGTCATTGAGAGATATGTGGCAGGAAGCGGTGTCTCAGGTAGCCAAGTCCTAAACCATGTAGGGCTTTTGAAATTTCAATTTCAATTACTTCAAGAATGATGATAGTGATACTTACCAATAGTATATTTGTATGATAGATTATGTTCATATATGTTTTGCTACTGCAGGAATGTGCCTGGATCGATACAAAACACATGTATAAAGGCTGCTGTACCTTGAGCCAACCATAGATCATAGAAGAAGAAGAAATATTGAGCGTACAAGGCTGCCATCCTTTTACAGATGTTTATGATTACAGTGTGCAATCTCTGAAAAATATCTTTAAGTCTTCGGCAATGTGTTTTGCAATACTCTCTAATAGCTTCCAGTGGGATGTCTGTTCATCAAAATTGCTTTTGTATGGCTTTTGAGCTGTCCTATAAACAACTATAAAACAGGAGATGGATTGTTCAATATCTTGGGGAATGCAAAAGAACCACTAAGTTGTGCTTGTGAGTCATTGCTTCTCATAGTAGCTTTACTCTTACAGATTGGAGAATTGGGAGGACTTCGCCTCATAAATAGATCTCAGGGGTTCTCAACTGGGACAGGAAGGGGAAAAAAACTTACCAAGGTAGTTGGAGTTTTCTTCTGCTGTCTGTTCAGCTCCAAAAAACTACAGGGGGGGTGGAGGTGGTTTGGATTCGTGTGACTGTATAGTCTTGCACAAGAGAAAGATTTTGTGATGACGTTTGTTCTTAAGCAATATAATCAAATGAGTCAGATATGATTTAAAAATGGTCCAGATAAATGGAAAAAAACATGTAGAATAAAGGTAGATGAGCTATGGTGGTGTAGTGGTTAGAATGCAGTACTGCAGGCTACTTCTGCTGATTGCCGGCTGACTGCAATTTGGCAGTTCGAATCTCACCAGGCTCAAGGTTGACTCAACCTTCCACCTTTCCGAGGTGGGTAAAATGAGGACCCAGATTGTTGTGCGGGGGGGAGGGCAAGAGGCTGACTCTGTAAGAGAAAGCTGTAAAGCACTGTAAAGCATTTATAAGTCTAAATGCTATTGCTATTGCTAGATAACAATCGAGTACATAGATTGCCAATTCCAAATAAAATTGGTAAAATTAATCTGAACGACATAATTAATCACCTGCTGGAGTAGAAGTCGTTTTGAAAGACATGCTGAGTTTATTGCAGAGAAAATTATATATGGAACAGTTGTGGGGTATTCTGCTTAGATACTGATAGGTAGGCTTATCTTTCTGACAAGAATTTGAGATAGGGAGAGAAAAAACTAGTTTCTTCTCTAAGTTTTATTTATTTAGATATGGGTGTCCCACCCCCCACCATCTTCCATATTTCATGCACTACTTTGAGTGCTGTCAGCTATGGTCACACACACTATTTGTAGCACTGAAACCTACTTTCCACACCTCTCATTGCTAATAATAATTGCTACCTTTATTCCATCATGCATAATCATGTAAATAGAACTACCCACTAAATCATGGTTTGCTTCTGAATGTGTTATATATATATATATATATATATATATATATATATATATATATATATATATATATATATATATAACACATTCACTATATATATATATATATTGTCACAACCCCTGGTATGCCCAAATATGGGAGGAAGCCTACTGCTTCCTTTCTCTATCTATCGGCTCGTCACAAGAGACCATCCAGACAGAAACCCAATATTTTTACTGTTGCCTTTGTTACATTTGTGTTGTATTTGTGCTGATAAATAAATAAAGGGAGACTAGTATAGATCTATTTCAAGCTATTTAGCTCTCATCAGCTAGCCATACCCTTACTGGGATTAGAACCTGTGCTGTATTACATATTAGGCAGTTGTGTTAACCACTAACCCACAAGGTTCTCCTCCTTTATCAGCTGAGCCAGGGAAATAGGTATGTATTTAGTGTCACAACCCCTGGTATGCCCAAATATGGGAGGAAGCCTACTGCTTCCTTTCTCTGTCTATCGGCTGGTCACAAGAGACCATCCAGACAGAAACCCAATATTTTTACTGTTGCCTTTGTTACATTTTTGTTGTATTTGTGCTGATAAATAAATAAAGGGAGACTAGTATAGATCTATTTCAAGCTATTTAGCTCTCATTAGCTAGCCATACCCTTACTGGGATTTGAACCTGGGCTGTATTACATATATATATATATATATATATATATATATATATATATATATATATATATATATATATATATATATATATACACACACACACACACACACACACATACATACATACATACATACATACATACATACATACATATATATATATATATATATATATATATATATATATATATATATATCCCTTTGAAGTGACCAGTTTTGGGGATGAGTAGATTTTCTTGTTTAGCTGAGTTTGACCTTCATTCATTAACTGATTGGTTCCACTGATGTACAAATATTGGGAAAAATGATTAACCTCCAAGACAAAATGTGTCCATTTGACATATTTTGATTAGACGAATTACAAAACCGGTGATAAAAGTGCTGGTTGGGTAAAGTTTTCAAGATATTTCACAATAAAGATTTATACACAAGCTTGTATATTTGCCTACAAGGGATCATGGTGCCTGGTAACTTCTCGACAAAGCATGATAGGACAATGAAAATGGTACCACATGGAAGTCTATATATTTATCTTCACTTTGAGAACAGCAAGGCAGATGACTAATAAAAAAAACAAGTGGAAAATTTGCTTCAGTCCTATAAATCAGTGCTCTCCAACCTTGGCAACTTTAAGATCTATGGACGTCAACTCCCAGAGTTCCTCAGCCAGCAAAGCTGGCTGAGGAACTCTGGGAGTTGACATCCATAGGTCTTAAAGTTGCCAAGGTTGGAGAGCACTGCTATAAAGTACTTGGTAGAGACATATCCCTGGAAATTCACTCCTTACACTTGAATTTAGACTATTTCCCTTTGGACTGTGGGGCAGTGAGGGATGAGCATGGGGAGAGATTCCACCAGCATATTGAGGGCATGGAGAAAAGATACTAAGGGAAATGGAGTCCGTCCATGCTTGCCGATTACTGCTGGAATCTCCCCAGGGATGATCCTACTGCAGTTCACAAGAAAAATACCAAAAAGTGCATTTTAGATACTGAATAAAGATGGAACCTTGTTGTTTAATCTGATCTTAGAGCTTGTCAGTTTTCCATACAAAAAGGATGGAAGTGTTACATGAAAAACCAATACATGAATGGAAAGTTATCAATAAAAAGATACGTTTATAATGATTGGTGTGGCACCGTTCTCATTGCTGTATCACATTTTGCAGAAGAGTTATGGAGCATAATCACATTTTCCCCTTGTAATTTTGAATTATTTTGATGCAATTTCGACCTGAAGTCGTGTCTTGGAAACTGGAGCCAATTAATACTCAGGACTTAATTTCCTTTTATTAGTGACTCAATTCTGGTAAAATTAAGTTGCTTTCATTTCCTTTTTCCTTGTAAGACCAGAGTTCTCTTTAGCCCACAAGCAGTTTTATATTATGGCTGTTTCTGGTGATAAGCAGCACAAAGTACTCTCCATTTTTCCCAAACCAGGAAATCAAAGAGGGAATCAAAGCACCTTGGAAAATACGAACGCATGGAACACTAAATCATTGTTTATGTTTATATCTGAGATAACCCAGTTTAAATTTCCAGGTGCTTTTGATAAATGGATACTTACACTGCCCCTTCACGCAGGACACATTTTTCTCTTCCAAATACTTTCAGCAATGTGATTGGCATGAATACAAATCTTAAAATAGTTGGGTGGAAAAAATGGATTCATTTTGCTTCAACCAGTGGTTCCCAAACTTGGCAACTTTAAGACTTGTAGACTTCAACTCCCAGAATTCTCCAGCCAGCTCTGCTGGAGAATTCTGGGAGTTGAAGTCCACAAGTCTTAAAGTTGCCAAGTTTGGGAACCACTGGCTTCAACCATAAGCCATTTTATATTTATTTTTTAAAATAAAAAATATATGTATTGTTGTGTATTGTTTTCATAAATAATAACTCAAGGCTGCAAACATAGCGAATAGTTTCCCCTACTCCTATTTTCCCCACAACAATAAACCTGTGAGGTGGATTGATCTGAGAGAGCGATGGGCCCAAAGTCACCCAGCTGGGCCCAAAGTCACCCATACCTGAGGCAGGAGTAGAACTCATACACGCCGTAATGGGCAACCTTCAAAAACCATAGTTGTCTCTTTGATTTTCTATGTGTATCGATACAATTTCTAGTCTGCATTAGTGCAAGATGAAAAACGGACTATTTAGGTCAATGAGGGTGGACGTTTTTGACACCGCGGGCCAAAAGCAGAGGAAGTGCAGGTGGGTCATATGTGTGAATGTGGGGGGGAGGCCTCCCTGTTCCCAAACTTCTGGGTTGCCCATAGGGCCATTTTTCTCCCTCCGGAAGGGGGAAAAACGGTCCAACGTGCAAACCAGAAGTCTGTTCCCGAACTTCCGGTTTGTGCTTTGGAGTGTTTTTTGCCCTCCAGAGGCTTCAGGGAAACCTCCGGAGGGCAAAAACCGGTCAAAAATGAAGGCCGAAATCAGCTGGCCAGTACTAGCATGCGCGCTGGAGCTGACAGGGCAATGCTTCGCATGCCCTATGAAATGGCTCCACATGCCACTTGTGGCACCCATGCCATAGGTTCACCATTATGGGTTTAGGTCATACCTAAAGATCGAGCCGAGGTGGAGCAGTGGTTAGGGTGCAGTACTGCAGGCCACTTCAGCTGACTGTTATCTGCAGTTCAGCAGTTCTAATCTCACCGGCTCAAGGTCGACTCAGCCTTCCATCCTTCCGAGGTGGGTGAAATGAGGACCCAGACTGTGGAGACAATATATGCTGACTCTGTAAACCGCTTAGAGAGGGCTGAAAGCCCTATGAAGCGGTATATAAGTCTAACTGATATTGCTATTGCTATTGCTAGAGTGCTGTACTGCAGGCCACTTCAGCTGACTGTTATCTGCAGTTCAGCAGTTCTAATCTCACCGGCTCAAGGTCGACTCAGCTTTCCATCCTTCCGAGGTGGGTGAAATGAGGACCCGGATTGTTGTTGGGGGCAATATGCTGACTCTGTAAACCGCTTAGAGAGGGCTGAAAGCTCTATGAAGCGGTATATAAGTCTAACTGCTATTGCTATTGCTAACTTCCATCAGAGATTCTCCCCGAATAGGGATCTGTCATGAAGCTTTGTTGTGGACAATGACTGCTTGCCACCGTAACAAGAAGGCAGACCGCACTGCCCTTTCCCACATTACTATTGTGGATAGGTGGCAAGAAATGCAGATCCCATGAAGGACTCCATACTTCAGAGCCAAGCAGTGGACTCCAGAGTTGCTCCTCTTGACCACAATTGCAAATGTCCAATCTGATCTGGGTCTTCTAATATTCCTTTCGTTGGCCCAAGAAGGCCCTGTCCTTTGAGAGCTCAAGTATTACTAAGCTAAGTTGAGATTTGCCTCAATGCACATCTCCTAATCCTTTGTCCAGAGCAGGACCAAAGATCAGGCTAACTGGCCTATTCATCTCAACATTCACAAAAAATGGGATTTTATTCAAGAATTAAAAAGAAAAAGATTATCTGTGCCCACGACTTCCAAATCAGGAGATGCTAAACGTACATATTGCAACCATGTGTGAGCCATCGATATTTCAAAGATCTAAGAGTTTTTTTAAAAAAAACCCTTTGCCTATTACATGACTGATACCCCCTCCCCATTTCTTTGAGGAGAATGCAATATATTGTAAGTATGCCTGTAGCTATATAAAAGAGAAGAAAAGAAATGAATTATGCACACATAAGAGAGGTTTTTTTAAAAAAAAAATGTAAGTAACATACACTGGAGATCATCATAAATTCAGTTTATAGTCTCTATGGTCCACCTGAAAAGTCTCCTTTTTCTCCTGCTCGTGCGGTCTTTGAGACAATGGCAGCTTAGCCATAGTTCAAATCCTGACAAACAAGCTGTCTTTGACAGATATTTGTTCCTCTCCCTTGAGGATACATCAGGCGGTGATTTTTTCCGTGGCTTTATTTTAGTGAGAAAAGCCTTTGCATGAGTGCTATTAGAATACACACAGGTGCTTGTAGTTTTGATGACTCTGGTGCGGGAGTTCACATAATTAAATGTAATCTTCTTCCTGTAGATAACTGGAGGAAAATATATCTCTAAAAACTTACAGCCACTCCAAAACAGCTCTGCATAAAAATAACCAGCAGATATTTGAGCAGCTATGCCCCAAGCCCATGGGAGGAATTCCATCATTCTGTCTGACCAGCACTAAGCGATAGATTTCCATGGAAAATCAACTGGTCAGGTTGAGTGAAACGAAATTCCATTTATGTTCTAATCATTCCTACTTTCCTTTCTCAATACAGCCCAGCCCCACATATTTTCACACATATTTCTGGTGGATGAGTGTCCTAACGGATTTAATAGTCTTCATTAGTGCCATACAGAAATATTATCCTAATTTCTTCCTCTACTGCATGTTAAAAGAGAATTGCTTTTCACGGTTTTTTCCTTCCCAAGGGAGGATTATGTTGGTGAAATCTTCATGCCAAATTCTTGCATCTTTAGGGATGAGGTGGCCAAGGGGATTGTATGAATGCCCTGTCCTATATTGACAGTAACCAAGGAGGTCTGGTGGTGCATTGGTTAGAATTCAGTATTACAGTCAAACTCTGCCCACAGCCTGAAGTTCGATCCTGGTAAACCTCAAGATTGACTCAGCCTTCCAGCATGTTCTATTTCAATTACTTTATTTATGTTAAGTGTTGTGGCCCAGCAGGAGCCGTTGGAGCTGCCACCAGACTCCGACAGCGAGGGGCCCTATGAGTTGGACCTGGAGGATGTGGAGGACCCTGGACAGGGTTCCGACTCCGAGCAGGGCGCAGAGAGACTGGTTGGCCACCAGGTGGCACATGAGCCTTGGATCAGTGGGAGGAGACAAGAGAGAGTGATCCAGAAACCAACAGTGAGTTGTTCCGGGATGCACGCTGTCGAAGAGCTACTCAGAGTCAAAAACAATTACGTAATTACAGGAGGTAATTACGCTCAGCTGATGGTCATTAGGCTCCTCTCCAGACTATAAAAAAGACTGCTTGTGCCACGCCCTTCTTGCAGAAGTCAACGCTTTGACTAAAGAGAAACTAACTTGGCAGGCTGGATTGCTGCCAGAGTTTGTCTGAATTGCTGCTAAGGTTTGTCGGACTTGCTGCCAAGGTCCTTATCTGTTTGTTTCCTTGGCTTTCAGCCACCGAGAGTCTGGTCTTGCTTTTAAAGGACATTCTCATTAAGCGTGTCTCAGCTTTTGTTACTGGACGGAGGAGGGGGTCAGAATAGTACTTGAGAGACCGCCTTCTGCCGATTACCTCCCTAAACCGACCAATTAGATCGCACAGACTGGGCCTCCTCCGAATTCCATCTGCCAGTCAATGCCGACTGGCGACTACAAGGAGGAGAGCCTTTTCTGTTGCTGCCCCGACCCTGTGGAACGAGCTCCCCATGGAGATCCGTACCCTCACCACTATCCAGACCTTCCGCGCAGCCCTCAAGATCTGGCTCTCCCAGCAGGCCTGGGGATAGGTTTCCAATTACCCGCCCGAGTGTTTGATTGCTGAATGAAAGTTGTGTTTTTATTATCTTTTCTTTGTGCACATATTGTTTGTTTTTGACCTTGCACCCCCCTCCCCTGTGGTTGTAAGCCGCCCTGAGTCCCCTCAGGGAAAAGGGCGGCATATAAATCCCAATAAACCGAAACCGAACCGAAACTATAGTAAGAACTGGCTGTGTTGCCTTTGAGGTAGATGTACAGTCCTCGTTTTAGTTAGCTCACAGAATCCTTTTTACTTGGCCATGCTTGCTAGAAGCTGGTAGGAACTAAAGCCCAACACATCAAGGGACATCTTCATCATTCTGCAGAATGGGGCAGTTTTCCTTGGTCTCCAAAGTCTTGCAGTGATGGACCATTAAACTTCCAGCTTTTCACTTCTAGACAAGCAATTGTAGTTTCAAGAGGACGCTCAAGATCCATATCATGGCTGAATGGGACAAATTAAAAGATTAATCTTCTGTTCAATTAAACTCTCTCAAAATTTCAAAATGCCACTTGCTGGCAAGCATTCTTTGCACATGGCAGGGGTGGGTGGGAATCCAACCTCTGCACAATATCTTTATTCAGGAGCCTTTGACATCTGACTGTATAGGTTCAAATCCGGTCACAGATGGATAGAACGAATGGAATGTATTCAGGGTCTCGTTTCTATTCTCTACCTCCAGGATGACAACAGGGATTCAAAACTGCTTGTTCCTCTGCCATATTCTCCACTTTACAAGAGGGTTAGAAAGAACTTCTGTTTTTTTCTGGAGGGATCACCACTCAGGACAAGCTAAAATAACTTTCTGCCACCTCTCTAATTTCAGATTTGCCATCAGGATCTGAGCTTTCATTTGAGTTTTGTTTCCAACCTCCCAACTCCACTTCCGATGTAACAACTTTTGCAATTTATTTTTATTGTTGCTGCACAGGAATGTGAAACTGACACAGGAGAGAGACAAAACAACAGTTGCAAATTCAGCACAAGGAAGAAAATCCAATTATCATGTCTAAATTTGTTCAAGTTATTCAGAAACCTCACATTTTTTTTTTAAAAAAAAGGTACAAATTGTCACGGTCAAATCAAACTGTCTCTCTGCTACAAATTCTTGCCAGGCAAAATAAATTTTAAAATATACAAGTCTAGATTTTATCAGTGCAGATCAACATGGACAAATCTATGATTATCATTTTACTGTAATGTGATAATCTGGTAGCACTAGTATAACTAAGAATAAGTCTTTGGTCCAAAAGTTATATAGCACGTATTCTGCCTTTCTTTTCCAAGTGGATTTTTTCCCCAGAAAGAAAATAGTAAGGAACTCTGAGTGTGAGGACCCACATCTCCCCAGAAGCCTTGGTGAATAAGAATGATGTATGAGCCTTCCATTGAGGACATGTGTACTGCAGGAGTCAAAAAGAGGGCTGTGGAACAGTGGTGGGTTTCAAAAATTGTTCGAACCTACTCTGTGGGTGTGGCCAACTTTGTGGGAGTGGCTTGCCACCCATGTGACTAGATGGGAGTGGCTTGCCACCCATGTGACCGGATATGAAGATGCCGACGACACTTGTCAGAACCACCTTAAACTACCTCACACACAGCACTGGCTTGCATAAGAATAGGATGTCAACTTGTGTTTTAAAAGGCATCTTTGGTTTGCATTAAAACAACTTCAACGCATGCAATGTTCTGATTGCACCACAAACGCAGTGGTCATCCTTACCTTTCACAGAGGCACTGAGTTTTATAAATAGGAGCATGATAGTGTAGAATAATCATATCCAAGGACCAGTGGTGGGTTTCAAAAAAAATTGGCATCTCTTCTGTAGGTGTGGCCTGCTTTCTGGGTCCACTGGTGGAACCTCTTCTAACCGGTTCAGTAGATTTGACGAACTGGTTCTACCGAATAGGTGCGAACTGGTAGGAACCCACCTCTGCTGTGGAAATACCTACAGATCCCTCCCATCCTGGACATAAATTGTTTCAACTTCTACCCTCAAAATGATGCTATAGGGCAGTGATGGTGAACCTATGGCACGCGTGCCACAGGTGGCACGCGGAGCCATTTGTCAGGGCGTGTGAGGCGCTGCCCTGTTAGCTGGCCAGCGTACATGCGCGCACTGCCCAACTGAGTTCACCTTTTTTTAAAGCCATTTTTCGCTCTCCCCAGGCTCCAGAGGCTTTATAGGAGCCTGGGGAGGGTGAAAAGAGCCCCCCCCTCCCAAAGGCCCTCTGGAGGCTTCATGAGCTTCCCTGAAGCCTCCGGAGCACAAAAAACCGCACTACGGGCAAACCGGAAGTTCAGGAACGGACTTCCGGTTTGCTTGAAGGGTCATTTTGACTGATCCGGAGGCTTCAGGGAAGCCTCCTGAAGGTCTCTGAAGCCTCCGGAGGGCTTCCAGGCATGGTGGGGGATCTATTTTCACCCTCCCCAGGCTCCTATAAAGCCTCTGGAGATGGGGAGGGCGAAAAAAGCATGCAAAAAATGGGGGGAGCACCTGTAGTGCGTGCATGCGCACTGGGGGGTCGCACATTGCATTATGGGTGTGGCATGCCTGCACATGACCCCCCCTGTGCTCCCCCCACTTATGGCACGCGGGCCAAAAAAGGTTCGCCATCACTGCTATAGAACACCACACACCGGAAGAACAAGACACAAGGACACTTTTTTCCCCAAATGCCATCACTCTGCTAAACAACTAATTCCCACAACAATGTCGAATAATTTACTAAGACTGTATTGCTATTATTCTATCTCTTCCCACTTATGACTATAACCATATTTGCTTGTATCTTTCAATTTATATTGTTTTTATTTGTTTTCTAGTACGATTTAATAGTTTATTAGTAACCTTGACTATCACTAAGTATTATATCTTTTGATTCTTGATGAATGTATTTTATTCTCTTTATGTACCCTGAGAGCATATGCACCAAAGACAAAATCCTTGTGTGTCCAATCAACCTGGCTAATAAAAAATTCTATTCTATTCTATTCTATTCTATTCTATTCTATTCTATTCTACCCTACCCTACCCTACCCTACCCTACCCTACCCTACCCTACCCTACTCTACTCTACTCTACTCTACTCTACTCTACTCTATTCAAGCCTCATCAGGACCAGTCCAACTTTTCTGGTATTCTGATATTCTAAAGTTTAGCAGAATGGAAATGAGAATCTTTACCTCTCTTCAGTTATTCCGATGCCTTTTTTTTTAATGCTCCCTGGCAAACAAGTGGAGCAAAATTGTTCAGTGCAGCCGAATGGCTGTCTTAAACTTCACCTTGGATTTGGCTTTTTTGAGGTCAAGATTTCCAACATCCTGTCTGCTTGTCTGTTTCTCTGTCTGCCTCAGAGATCAGCACCCTTTTTCCAACTTTTCATAAGCATCAGATCCCTCTTATAATCATTAGTACGTCACATATCAAAGAGCATATGGCAATCGCCAAGAACAAAGCATCTAGAAAACTGTCTTACATCAAAATAGATCATTAGAACTCCTCCTAGAAAGTCTCAATCCAAACTAGCCTTTATGAGCTGCAATTGAAGTCATTCCTGTGCCTCAAAGATGATGACACTGCCATTTGCGTACATGTCTATATTGTCAAATAGCAGATATTGTCAAATAGCAAATGTTTTTTCCATTTTCGCAAAGCAACATTTTTCGCCATTTTCACATGCTACAGATGCGTCGAAACCTTAACTCCCAGAATTCCAAACGCCAAACTGAATGGGAATTTAAAGAGCTATTCTTAAAACAAAATTCACTTGTAATACATCAAATAAAAATGATTACTAAACATCATGGAAGGAGGTGGGAGAATCATTGATGGGTGACCCAAAAACAGAATGTAAATATATAGGAGCTTCTAATTGAATGAAGAAAAAAGAAGAATTACAATCATAATAATCAGGTTGAGAAGGTTTTAGAGATTGAGAAAGTCAAGATCTTGTGGAACTTCAGAATTCAGACTGACAGGCACTTGGCCCACAGCACACCTGACATAACAATAGTTGAAAAGAAAAAAAAGTATGGCTCATTGACATTGCAATACCTGGAGATGCACGGATTGAAGATAAACAGCAAGAAAAAATCACAAAGTACCGGGACTTGCAAATTGAAGTTGAGCGACTGTGGAAAAAGAAATCGTGTGTTGTCCTGATTGTAATTGGAGCCCTTGGAGCAATACCCAAAGGGCTAACTCGCTATTTGGAAATTCTAAATTTATCAGACTTGAACATTCTGATTCTACAAAAAACCACCCAACTTGGAACAGCTTATATCCTCCAATGTTACCTTAACAGTTCCTAGGTCCTTATTTAGGACTCGAGCTGTTGAGCTACCAACCAGACCCAAATGCTGTGAATCTCACCAAAGATTAATCACATAGTAATAATAATAGATGATTGAACCAGGGAGAGGAAGGGTGAAAAGAGTTACCAGAGGGATTGAGGGAGAGAAGAGAGAAAATGTTTCGAAAACCGAAGCGTACAGTTTATTGATATCACTGTACCAGGAGATGCCAGCGTCAAAGAAAAAGGACTGGAAAAAATCACGAAATACCGCAACCTGGCCATCGAAACTACACGGCTATGGATGAAACATGCAACGGTGATACCCATTGTCATCGGGGCACTTGGTACCATGTCCGAGAATTTTACAAGATACATCAACAAATTGTAGCTTCCTGCAATGATACCAGCGGAACTGCAAAACACTGCGCTACTCGGAACATCATATATTTTAAGAAGGTCCTTGGTTGATACCTAGAACGCTGGCAGCAACCAGTAACAACCATTAGCACCAGTCACTGGTATTTGTAATGCATTTTTGAATGTTCAGTTAGCTGAGTTTCATGTTTAATGAATAAAGTAAATGCTAATACTAATAGTACTAATAGTACTAATAACAATAATAATAATAATAATAATAATAATAATAATAATAATAATAGGATGATTTGACCAGGTGGAGGAAGGGTGGAAAGGAGTAACCAGAGGGGTTGAGGGAGAGAAGAGAGAAAATGTTCTCATGAGCGACACTTTCCATGTTTGCTGTGCAGCTGGGTAGCACCTGCCTAACATTTATACCGGATAGCTTTTATTCGTTTCATGGGATAGTCATCAAAAACATAGTTCGAGAGATGGAGAAAATTCCAAGTATGTGTCATCACTTTCCTGGCTGGTGCAGCTGTTTCCTTAGGCACACAATGATGTTGTGTCATGAAGGAAATACACTGTCACTGCGGCGGACGGATAACACATTTGGTTTTATTGAGCCACTCTACAATAATGAAGGGAAATAATAGGCCCTGATATACTGTTCATTCAGTGGCAATGAGCTCTCACTTCAGCCTCTCAAACACCCAGCAAGGAAGCAAAGAACCACACACCAGCATAACCCCCCTCCCTCCCCCCCAGAGAGAGAGAGGGAGAGGAGAGAGAGAGAAGAGAGAGAGAAGAGAGAAGAGAGAGAGAGAAGAGAGAGAGAAGAGAAGAGAGAAGAGAGAGAGAGGAGAGAGAGAGAGAGGAGAGAGAGAAAAGAGAGAGAGAGAAGAGAGAGAGAAGAGAGAGGAGAGAGAGAGAAGAGAGAGAGAAGAGAGAAGGAAGAGAGAGAGAAGAGAAGAGAGGGGAGAGATAGGAGAGAGAGAGAGAGAAGAGAAGAGAGAGAGAGAAAACCTAAACATAACCCTAAACGTAATGCTAATCCTAACCCTAAATGTAACGCTAACCCTAAAACTAACCCTAAACCTAAACCTAAACCTAAACCTAAACCTAAACCTAACCCTAAACCTAAACCTAACTCTAACCCTAACCCTAACCCTAACCCTAAACCCAACCCTAACCCTAACCCTAACCCTAACACTAACACTAACCCTAACACTAACACTAACACTAACCCTAACACTAACCCTAACACTAACCCTAACACTAAACCTAACACTAAACCTAAACCTCAACCTAACCCTAAACCTAACCCTAAACCTAACCTTTACCTTAAGTTAAATCACCCTTCTGTCGATGTGCTGTTGTAAATTGCCCTTCTGTCGCCACGCTGTTGTCGGCGCGTTGATGACGTCGCGGTTTTAGCGACACGGTTTTGTCATGCGCGCTTTTGTTGGGTCACGTCCTGGGAGGGGCATGGTGGGCGGGGCCAGCCAGAAGTTGCATTTGGGGGTTCGCCAAACTGGGCAGAGTCCTAGCTAGAAGATCACTCAAACCCGTGCGAACCCCCAGCAGCCGAGCCCTGAGTTTAGGGGAATCTCACTGTCAGTGTTCTGTTGATAAGAGCTTCAGGTTTCGGTGTGTGAGGTGAGGGTCTTGTGCCAGGTCTCGTGATGGGTCAGCTGTGAGTCCTGAGGGAGTCTTGTGATGGGTCTTGTGATAAGGAGATTATCTCAGGTCAATGTCGTTGGGAGGTGAACTGCTGGTGGGGGAGAATTGTGTGGGTTGGTTGAGGATCAATGCTATCTGGTTCATTGTGTGGTTGATTTGGATTCTGAGGGGTTCGCAGCCTGGTTGTAGGTCAACATGTCTGCGAGTGGACTTGCTTGTGGAGTGCCAGGCTCCAATGAACTCACGAGTGTGGTGAGTGGTAGCGTGACCAATGATTTTTGTGTTGCTCCAATCGAACTGATGCTGTTCGGTGTCCGCGTGGGTAGAGGTTAACCATTTGGGATCGTGGCATTTGGCTGCCAGCTGGTATTCATGGATCCTGGTTTTTAATTGATGTGATGTTTGTTGCATGTAGTATTGGCTGCATCGGTTACAGTTGATTTTGTAGATTACATCGTTTCTTTCATCCGTCTGGCAGAGTGTGGCTGTAGCAGTGGTGAAATTCAAATTTGTTTACTACCGGTTCTGTGAGCATGGGTGTGGTTTGGTGGGCATGGCTTGGTGGGCATGGCTTGGTGGGCGTGGCAGAGGAAGGATACTGCAAAATCTCCATTCCCTCCCTGCTCTGGGGCCAGCCAGAGGTGGCATTTGCTGGTTCTCCGAACTACTCAAAATTTCCGCTATCTGTTCACCAGAACCTGTCAGAACCTGTTGAATTTCACCTCTGGGTTGTAGGTTTGTGGTGATTGTTATTCCTATAGTTTGGAGGATTCTGGCTGTCATTTCTGACATCCCTTTTTTGTATGGTAGGGTTAGTTTGGGACCTATTGGATAGAAAACCATTTTGGTCTGGGTGGATGAAGCTATTTAAATATTTTTTGAGTCTCTCTCCTAGTATAGATGCAAATAGCTTATAATCTGAATTTAATAAAGAAATTGGTCTATAATTCTTAGTTTGTGTTAAATCGGTCTCCTCCTTGGGTAGCAATGTAATGTATGCTTCTGACCATGATTTCGGTATTCTACTCTCATATATCACTTCGTTCATGACTTCTAAGAGTGGGAGGTTCTGTTTGGTTTCATTGCTTTGCCTGTTTCTCATTCTCTCCCCCCCTCCCTTTTTTTTAGAGTTAATAAAATTAGCACATTTCTTTAAAAAAAAATAGAAAAAAATGGAATTGAGTGTGGGAGAAAGTAAATTGGAGAGATTTGTCCACTGCTAGGATGTTATGGGACTTGAAGAGGATGTATAAATGTACGCAACAAGGGATTCCAGGCTAAAGTGAGAAAGTTGCCTTTGAAATCAAGCTTTCAAGAATGGAAATCTCTCCTCCTGCCCCCTTTCAAATTCCTTCATTGGGATCCCTTTGAGAACAGATGCTTTTAAAGATTGGGTTTTGTGTCTTTTCCTATTGTCATATTATGAGAGAGGGAGAGAGGGGGAGAATAGATAGAGATAATGATTTGCAATCATCTGCTCTAAAACAAATCCCTGTTAAAAGGGCACCACAACTTCTGGGGGAAATGAAACATATAAAAGGATAGAGTGCGCTTGTCAAAGATCATAATGGACCTTTGTAGCAGAGCTGGGAAGCAAAGCCAGATGTCCATAGTCTTGGATTTCCTGTACATCAATGAACACATTGAGGTTTAAAAATAAGGCAACGAAGAAGGGAAAACTGCCATCTCTAGATCCTTAGGGGGACAGTGGTAGGTTTTAATGTGCTGCATGATGTTCATGGAAAGTAAAGCTATCCCTGTTGTAAATCTGCCTGTCATACCTCTTATGCATGAATGAATTCAAAAGAAAGAGGTGGAGTGACAACAGCAATAAATATAAAGCCATTTTAAATCAGTTTGCCGGGGGGGGGGGGATCTATACACTCAATCATAAGTGTGCTATCATCCCTTAGTTCTATGTGTGAGAGAGAAAGAGAAAAGGAGAAAGAAATGGGGGGAAATGTGTGCTGTATCAGCATTCCACTTTCAACGCTAGAATACAGAGCTATTATATGAGCTCTCTGCTACTTTGCAACACAAAGTAGTACAATATTTATTTGTTGCCCTACGATTTGAAAAAAAAAAGCTTCATTCAATTTGGTAGAGGAAAAAAATCTTTCACGTTAGCCTGGCTCCTTCCCCCTCCCCCTGAGGGATTTTGGAAATGTCTGGAGCATTTTAGAGAAATTTATTTGAGTGGGATGTAAATGTTTCCCCAGTTATTACGAGACAAGGTGGCTCAGCTGTGTGTTGCGGCCCAGCAGGAGCCGTTGGAGCTGCTACCAGACTCTGTCAGCGAGGGGCCCTATGAGTTGGCTCTGGAGGATGTGGAGGACCCTGGACAGGGTTCCGACTCTGAGCAGGGCGCAGAGAGGCTGGTTGGCCACCAGGAGGCGCCTGAGCCTTGGACCAGTGGGGAGGAGACAAAGGAGAGTGAGCCAGATGCCAGCAGTGAGTTGTTCCTGGATGCATGGCATCAAAGAGCTAATAGGTGTCAGGAACAGTTGTGCAGTTACAGGAGGTAATTGCACTCAGCTGGTGGTCATTAGGCTCCTCTCCAGACTATAAAAGGACTGCTTATGCACACACCCCTCTTGCAGAAGTCAACACAGGAATTAATGTCGGAGAACATTATTGTGAGCTTGGCAGGCTGGATTGCTGCCAAGCCTTATCTGTGCTGGATTGCTGCCCAAGCTTGTCTGTGCCGGTTTGCTGCCAAGGACCTGTCTGTCTGTTAATTAAATGCCGTAACTTATCTTTGGCTCGGAGTGTGTGTTGGTGTGGGACGAGGGGGGTCAGAACAGGTGTGCATGTGTGATCATAAAGCCCTCTCCATTGTTGTAGAATCATCTCTCCAATGGTCAGAAGCCATCTTGGCTTCTTTGCTTTAATTAATTTCCAAGGAAAACACTGAGAAACAACACACACACACACACACACACACACACACACACACACACACACACACACATATATATATATATATATATATATATATATATATATATATATATAAAACCATTTGTATTAAAGTTTTAAAATACAAAGATAAAAATGAATGCTAAGAAAAAATAGCAATAGCAATAGCAGTTAGACTTATATACCGCTTCATAGGGTTTTCAGCCCTCTCTAAGCGGTTTACAGAGTCGGCATATTGCCCCCCACAGTCTGGGTCCTCATTTCACCCACCTCGGAAGGATGGAAGGCTGAGTCAACCTTGAGCCGGTGAGATTAGAACCGCTGAACTGCAGATAACAGTCAGCTGAAGTGGCCTGCAGTACTGCACCCTAACCACTGCGCCACCTCGGCTCTAAACATGAAGAAACAGACAAGGACAACGTGCAGAGGAAAAAAGGGGTGCAGAGGAAAGAATATTAGGAAAAGAGATACATAAAGAACTGACTTCGCTTTTCATCACGTCAACTGGAAATAATTTCAGGTTAAATCACCTTATTTAACATTTCAACCAAGGTTGCAAAGGTGCTTTTTTTCAAGAGGCAACTGAACTTTCTAGTTTTCCTTTGAAGCTGTTTCGCTTCTCATCCAAGGAGGTTCTTCAGCTCTGTAGCTCCTACATTCAGCTTCCTCTTCACAGCTGAAGAAGCTTCTTGGATGAGAAGCGAAACGTCTCCAAAGAAAAAACAGGAAGTCCAGTTGCCTCTTGAAAAAAGGCACCTTTGGGGACAACTATGTCCTGGATGATTGAGAATCTCCATAGATATTTAGTTCTCCATTTCAGCCAAAGACCTTTTCACCCAAATCTCATCTTTGAGAAGTAGAACTTAATTAGATCAGAAACTAGTTCAGCTAGGGAAGATTAGCAATAGCACTTAGACTTATATACCGCTTCAAAGTGCGTTTACAACCTTCTCTAAGCGGTTTACAGAGTCAGCCTCTTGCCCCCAACAATCTGGGTCCTCATTTTACCCACCTCGGAAGGATGGAGGGCTGAGTCAACCTTGATCCTGGTGGGATTCGAACTGCCAAACTGCAGCTAGCAGTCAGCTGAAGTAGCCTTCAATAGTGCCCACTAACCACTGTGCCACTTCGGCTCATCTAGTGTGGTGCTAGTGTGGTGTGCAATGGAAAGAAAAAACACACAAGAGTTCAATAATTCCACCAGCATTTTGATACTAAACTCAGCAATGAAAAGAAACTTCTAAGGGAAAAGAACATTGTCGAATATCAGGCCAGTATTCAGAAGAAAATGACCTGGGGGCAGCTGTATGTTGCCTATCCCACTCTGTAACAGATAGTATGACTTCCCTCACCAGCTGACGTGATTCTTCACCAGGCCCTCGGACACCATCAGGGCCGGATTTAGATGAAAAGAGGCCCTAGGCTATTCCACTTATGAGGCCCTTTCACCTCCCATTTTTAAGTTTGTAAATTACATGAGAGACAATAAAATACATCATTACTGTGATATATATCAATATATATCAATATATATAGCTGGCCTCCCGACGGAGGGCGGCTCTGCTCTGCGGCAAAGGCAGCGAGGCCAGCCGCCTCCCCTGCTGCGCTCAGCTGCCCGGCTCGGCCCCCTCGCCCTCACCTGCCTGGCCGCTGGTGGGCTCCGTGCCGACGGGGCGGCTACTGGGAGCGGCCGTGCCTCTCGCCCGACCGCCGGTGCCGGGAAGGTGGGCGGGCTCCCCAACTGCCGTGGCGCTGGAACGATCTTAACCAATACATTTTTATGTTTGTTTATTAGTCATATGTGTAGAATTTCTCCTTATTTTCGGTTCAGTGTTTTAGTGTTCACTGTTTTTAGAATAGTGTAATTTTAATTTTGCTAACAATTTGAACGTAGGCCCCTCTTGATCTCGAGGCCCTAGGCTGAAGCCTAGTTAGCCTATAGGAAAATCCGGCCCTGCGTGTGGGGAATGATGGTGAGTGTTATGTCTTCAGACCTTCTGCCAAAAGAGAAATCAGAAGCCTCAAGACTTTCCTGAAACTCAGAACATGCTTGGCTTCTACAAAATATTTTTTTCCCTAGTTATGTAAAAGAATACCAGATTAGAGCATCTCTATTTATACGTAGCAAATAGGTAATAAACAATAGGTAGAAACGAATCACTTCCGGTTTGCTTGTAGGGTCGTTTTTAGTCCTCCAGAGGCTTCAGGGAAGCCTCCTGAAGGTCCTTGAAGTCTCCTGGGGCCTTAAACTGACCTTATGAGCAAACCAGAAGTGGCAAAAAAGGTTTGCCATCACTGCTATATGAGCTTCTGAGAAGTTCCATATTCCAAACTTTAGTTTCATTTTTCAATGCTCAGTTGTGGTTTAGCTTAATCACCTTCACTCAAACTGAAATTAAGGGAGACAAGTGGTTATTTGGGCAAGCAGTGTGTGTGTCTCTCTCTGTGTGTGTGTGTGTGTGTGTGTACATGCGCACGTAAGCAAATTGGGTGTGGCCTAGTAAGTTGAAGAAACCCAGTGCTATATATAGTACTTGTACAAACTCACAATTCAGTAATTAGGTTTAACTTGTTCTGTAATGCAGTACATCCCTATCAGGTTTTATATACATCTGTGCATATGCGTCTCCAATTTATGTTTCAAGGAATGTTACTTTAAATTTTGCAATATTTTTTTTAATATTCAAAGGATGAAAATGTCACGGTTCATATTCCAAGTATGGTTTTATATAGAAAGAAAAAAAAACTTCAATTCACCAAAAAGGCCTCCCGTTCCTTTGTTTCCCCCCAGTCTAAATATAAACAATAACACCAAAACAAGTCTTTTCTCTTCATATGACTTCTAGCATCTTTTTAAAAAAAATCAGAAAGATTTTTCACGATTAAATATATTCCTGGTTATTTATATATTATGATCCCGCCTTTAGCGGGAAATAAATGCTATTCTGTAGATTGCAGCTATGTTATGCCCGTGTTCTTTTCATGGTGCAATCCAGCTTGGATGAATGTTTTATTTCAATGGTAGGTAATTGTCCTACCCAAAGGGGAGAATGTTCAGAATATAATCTAACGGTTGGGTTGGCAATATATAAATCATGTAACAATGCTATACCTGTTTCTTTAAATCATACTGTAAAATGTGATTGGTTGCTGTTTCCTCAATCGGCCATAAGAGGGAGCCAGGATGACTGTTAGCTCTCTGTTTGTTCGATGCTGGGCTGATCTGATCTGAGTGTTTTGGAAGCTGGCTGTTAGAAAGTGCCGTGAGCTATTGTAAGTTTCGCAACTGCTAGCAAACTTTGAGTGCTGAACTGATTATATGATACTGGACTACGTTATTTGGATTATCCCATAACTGAAAGACGTTGAGGACTGACTGTCTTATCCGTGTATGACTTGGACTGTTTGATGGACTCTGATACCTCTATTTCCACAAAAGTAAAAGCCTATTTAAACTGCAGTGTCTCTGTATGCTGGTTTGTGTGTTCTCCAACACAACTCTCACAACACTTCTCTGAACGCACTCGCTCTCCCAACACGGAGTTTACCCAACAGGACTTGTAAAAGAAAATAGCTTAAATAATAAAATATAGGTAGGATTTGGGTTTCTTCCTGCAACAGATATGTCAGATGTCTTTTGCTTTTCTCTCCCTCAATATGTTAATTTGGCTCCTGCGTTGACAGGTGTATTTTTTTTAAAAAAAGAAGAAGAAGAAGAGTGCCGTGGAAATGAAAATGCAGCTGACACGCTTTTCCTTTGAAACTTCCCACTTCGACGAGCGGGTCCTGATCTGCTCCCTTTGTGAGGAAAACTTCAGGTCCAGCTGGTTCATAAAGGCAGTGGAGCAGGGAGCATTCTCAGAACGGATCAGGAGATGTGCCTCCGCATGGTTGCCCCTGGCTACTGGCCCTCCAGAGTGGGCATTGTAAGGTTGGATAATTATCCCTCGCTCGCCCAGAGCCCCCGAGAAGCAGAAGAGAAGCAAAAAAAAAAAAAAGAGGCACACCTGGAAGAGAGGGCCTTGCCAATCACGCAATCAGACGGAGGCTATTTTGGCTTTGATCGCAACCCAGCAGCCCTAAAGGAAGAAGGCATTCTGAGTGCTCGGAGGAGATTGTCTCAAGCATCACAGCGTGGTGTGGTTTTGAAAGACTCCCTCCCTCCCTCCGCACCTTCGTCTCTGAAAAGACAAGTGGGGAAAAAGATTTCCTCCTTCTACACAATGATCTGAAATAATTATGCTTCCCCCCCTCCAAAAACAGCCTTAAATTTGATAATGCAGGTGAACAAGTCTTTTGTGAAGCATTCACAGGATGAATCTTAGAGAGGAACAAAGGGACCATATTTTCATCCCTTGTTTCATCCAAGAAAATCTTTCTTTCTTTCTTTCTTTCTTTCTTTCTTTCTTTCTTTCTTTCTTTCTTTCTTTCTTTAATTCTTTCTTTTTTTCTTTCATTCCTTCCTTCCTTCCTTCCTTTCTGTCACCATAACTATCTCTCTATCTTATTGTATGGACAAGGTTGTTTTCCATCTGATACATGCCATGCTATCTCTTCCCATGGCTGATGCTTTCTATAAAATTTACCTATATTAATACGCATGTCTGACAAACACCAGTGTTTTATATGGCTCAACAGTGCCCCCAAGAGCATTTATGACGTTGACCCCAGCTGGGAAATCTGAATAAATTAGAATTCATCCTTTCTATCCCAATATTCCTCTCCAGCAATCATTTCCGTACAATGCCTTCGAACAAAAACAAAAGCCAGCTAAAAATGTTATTGTTCAACAAAGAGCTTTAGGCAACTAGGTTCATCAATTTGATTTACTACATAGGTATCTTATATGAGGGGTGGGGGGAATAACTCTCCCCCCACCTATAGAAATGTGAAAAAAAAAATCTGTGGGGATTTCTTTTAAAGAAAAACCAAGAAGGAAACTAATAGCATTCAAGCAGGAGGCTAAGAACCTTCCGCTAAAGTAATGTTCTTTATACAGGTTTTAAAACCCATGGTCCTATTAAAACAAGTAATTTGCAATTAGGTTAATTGACTGTTGTTTTTGCTTGGGATTCTGTATGATTGTTGTCTTCTTTTTCTTGGTTTCCACCCCCCATAAATTTCTTTTAATATTTGCATATTTGTCTATATGAATGGAGGGCTTCTCATCAAAAGTTGCATTATATGTAGCACTACCCAGTTCAACAACAAAAACCCGTTTCAAGATCTGCCCAAGGCTGCTAAATTCCACATTCGGTAAAATTTCCTTTTGGGAAGATAAGAACAAAAAAGAATTGTTGTTCCTCTGAACAATTGAAAGAAGAGATCCACTAGTCGGAAAATATTCCAATCACAATAGCATGTTGACAACCCTGATTTCAGCAAGAACGTAATCCTGCAATGTTTTTCTTCTGCATCTTTATAATCAAGATTTCAAGTTTTTTTTTATAACAATTTTTCCCTACTGTTGACAATATACTTAAAGATTGCTTTTTTAACATCCCATAGATCCATCTTATCTTACAACGGTCCTACTTCTTCTTCCCTCCCTCCCTCTTTCCTTCCCTCGTTTCTTCTCTCCTACTCCCCTTCCTTCCTTCCCTCCTTCCCCTTCCCTCCTTCTCTCCTTCCCTCCTTCCTTCCTTCCCTCCTTTCTTTTCTCCTTCTCTCCTTCCTTTCCCCCTTCCTTTCCTCCTTCCTTCCCCCCTTCCTTTTCTCCTACATTCCCTTCTTCCTTCCCTCCTTTCTTCTCTCCTTCTCTCCTTCCTTCCCTCCTTCCCTCCTTGCTTCCCTCCCTCCTTCCCACCCCCTTTCTTCTCTTTCTTCTCTCCTTCCTTCCTTCCTCCTCTCCTTTCCCTTCTCTCCTTCCCCTTCCTCCCCTTTCAAGATTTAATGAATTTTTATGCCGCCCAATCCTGAAGGACTCCGGGCGGCTTACATAAAAACAATTTAAAAATACTAAAAAATACTAAAAAATTTCACCTTTGTCTCATCATTTCTATCTTAAAGAGTCCTTAGCTGTCCCCATTTTAAAGTGGTGTTTTCCCACTTTTGATGCAATTTTGGAGAAGGATACAATTTAGGGTGCTTCACTAACAAACACAGACAAGAGTTGGGCTCTGGCCAGCTCCTATTAGCCCTTTTAAATGAATACAAGCATGCCCCGCCCCTCCCCTTTGATCACTATGGATTGCTCTTTGTGGACCTATTGGTTAGAGCTGCAAGAGAGGCACAGGCTAGAAACTGGGAGACTGTGAGTTCTAGTCAGTGGTGGGTTCCAAATTTTTCTGGAACCTCTTCTGTAGGTGTGGCCTGCTTTGTGGGAGTGGCTTGCCGGCCATGTGACCGGGTGGGAGTGGCTTGCTATCCATGTGATGGGTGGGCATGGCCAACTTGTAAAATGTGGTGAAACTCACTTAACAAAGCTCTTGCTTAGCAACCAAAATGCTGGCTCAGAAACTTTGGCATTTGAAGCATGCAAGTCTTAAAGCTGTCAAGTTACAAGACCCTTGTACCCCTCACCCTTTAGAACCCCCCCCCAGGGGTGCTCAAACTTGACAGCTTTAAAACTTGTGGACTTCAACTCCCAGAATTCCTCCTCCAGTCATGTTGGCTCAGGAACTCTGGCATTGAAGTGTGCAAGTCTTAAAGCTGTCAAGTTACAACACCCTTGCACCCCTAACTCTTTACAAAAAACCCTCCAGGGGTGGGTTGACAGCTTTAAGATTGTGGACTTCAACTCCCAGAATTCCTCCTCTCGCTCTTCATCTTGATGATGTGTGGACAGGCGGGGGGAGGGAGCTGGAACCGGTTCTAAACGGGCACTGTAGATTTGTGAAACCTCTTCTATAGAAGAGGTTAGAACTGGCAGGGACCCACCCCTGGTTCTAGTCCTGTCTTAGCCAAGAGAGGCAGCTGCATGACCTTGAGCCAGTCCCTCTCTCTCAGCCCAACGAGAGGTGGTATTCAGCCAGCTTGGACCGGTTCAGGTGAACTGGTAGTGGTGATTTGCAGGTGGGCCTGCCCACCCACCCCAGGTCTATGCCGTCCTATTTAGCCATGTTTTCGAAGCCATGCACACAAGCAAAGCACATGCGTGGAAGGTACGCACGTTCACAAAGTGAAACTCACCTCTGAGCTCAACCCACCTCAGAAGGTTTCTGTCGTGGGGAAAAATTGAAGGAGGACGATTTGTAACAAACAAACATCTAACTTCTACGCAGACATCTGACTGGTGTTTTCCAGACAATTGTCAGATTGTGCAGAGGATTTTTAGTGCTTCTGTGAAAAATGCTAGACTTATCTCTCTTTTTTTAAAAAATCTGTTGTTTAAAAACATATAGTTTTTGCAAGAGACCACTAACAGGGTCAGTGTAAACCTGGAAAGAGTTGAATTCTGCCAGCTAAGTATTGCCAGTCCTGTCATCATAGAGGAAAAGTTTTCCACTGCTTCTGCCAACAAAGGATTTCATGTGGCTGTTTCCTTATTTCTTCTTCCAGCTTTGGTGGCACTCAATGCCCTGGTGATGACAGCTGTCTGTTGACGGTCTACTTCCAGGTGTTGCCAACTACAATGCCAGAACGAGTGAAGGACAAAGTGTGCTCATTATCGATATGTATATCTGCTTTACCTTCACCCCTTCTCTGTCCTTGTTACTTGTTGGCTGGGCTGTTTTTTAAACATGGGCTTGAATTCTTTTAGAAGAGTAGAAATTCTCTTCTTCCCCTTCTCAGAACCTGCCTGATAAACAGAGTTGCAGACAAGTGGTTGGATTGGGCAGGAGCATCCCCTCCTATCTCACCTAGCATCCTGTTCTGCACCTGCAACCAGTTGGGCACCTGGATGGGTGACTCAAGCTGCTGTTCTAGGATGCTGGCACCCCAGGTAAATGGCCATTATCAATGGTTGCTTGCCTGACAATACCTGGGATGAATAAGGAAGCCGGGAGACATCTTCTCTTTAGCAATAGCAATAGCAGTTAGACTGATATACCGCTTCATAGGGCTTTCAGCCCTCTCTAAGTGGTTTACAGAGTCAGCATATCGCCCCCAACAACAATCCGGGTCCTCATTTCACCCACCTCGGAAGGATGGAAGGCTGAGTCAACCTTGAGCCGGTGAGATTAGAACCGCTGAACTGCAGATAACAGTCAGCTGAAGTGGCCTGCAGTACTGCACCCTCACCACTGCGCCACCTCGGCTCTTTGACGTGCCCATTATGGCTGTGTAAAGATAACATCCTTCATCAGCCTAGTGCAGTGTTTCCCAATCTTGGCCCTTTGCGTAGACTTCAATTCCCCGAATTTCCTAGCCAGCCATGCTGGGGAATTCTGGGAGTTGAAGTCCACAGATCTTCAAGAGGTCAAGGCTGGGAAACACTGGCCTAATTTTTGTTGCAAGGATGGGTAATTGGGGGCAGGGGGGAGGTGTCAGAACAATTTATGCTGGCATATCTTTCCGCTGGCTCAAGAAGTAATGAATAGCTCTTGAACGCAGCCATGGGAAAGAGCCCCTCAGAATGTAGAATCTCTACATGATATGACAAGAACTAAGTAGATGTCACCATCCTGACTTAACAGTGGGGGGTTGTCTTCACTTGACTACGGTGAGAAATTCCTGCTTTACCTCTGAGCCTTGCGTTCAACGTGCTGTTTTTGGAATTATATTGGCCTTCTTTTCGCTCAAGTTTTTTTTTCCCCCTAGCTGTCCTAATTTTCAAAGACCTCGTCCCAGGCATGCTTTGCATGGCAGGCAGAGGCAGAAAGTGAAATACGAGAATAAGCGGGGTGGGGGGATGTAGCCAGGAAGACCTCAGAGAGGGAGCGCTTGCCAAAAACATGTTAATGCTGACAGCGTGCTCATCCACTCCCTGTATGCTAATAAAATGCCAGCTCAGCCTGTGGAAATGTTCAGGAAGAGATAAGCGCTGGTCATAATTCTTAAGAGAGGCACCAGACAGAAAGAATTATCATCAGCACAACCTGAAGCACAAGGCTATCGTCAAATTCCCTCATCTTGAGATGCTCAGGCTGGATCCGTGATTTTTACATTTAACTTGATGGATTGTTCCAAAACTATTCGAGAGTAGCCAGAACTCAGAGAACAAAGGGCCGAAGGCCCTCATCTTCCATGTAGGAGATTACAGCCCATATGGCTTTTGTTTTATATCACCAGGTTGAGACATTGGCACACACCCACAGATAGGATTAGGCAAGAGATAGAGGTATATCAACTACCATCAATATAAGCTTCAGAAATCCTCCCCCCCCCCAAAAAAAACAAATATGTGTTCCATGTTTTGCACATTTGGATTTCATCCTGAGCTGGGAGGGGCAGAGAGAAATAACTTCATCAGTTTTGCTACGGGAGATTAATATAGACATCCCTCTGGGAAAATGTTAAAGGGAAAGAAGTAGAGAAAATGGAAACTGATACAGATGAACAGATGAATGTTGGTTTAACATGCAAAGATTGGTTTTTATTCATCAACTAGCTCAGAGGTAGTCAACCTTTTTATACCTACCGCCCATTTTTGTATCTCTGTTAGTAGTAAATTTTTCTAACCGCTCACCGGTTCCACAGTAATGGTGATTTATAAAGTAGGGAAGTAACTTTATAAAATTTATAAAGCAGAGTTATAGCAAATCCCTACCGCCCACCATGAAAGCTGGAACGCCCACTAGTGGGCGGTAGGGACCAGGTTGACTACCACTGAACTAGCTGATAACCTGGTGTTACCCAGATATTTATTTATAGGGGGAAAATGTCCAGACCAAGCATAATTTCTAATGTTGGATTTTCCCCCTTACCAGAGAGAGCCCCCTTGTGGAGTGCTGTGAATCCATTACCATGGTAACTCCATTGTGCTGTACAGTAGAAGCCATTTTACAGCAGTACAGTAGAAGCCATTTTAGGGCACAACAGGCTGTATCTTAACAGAACACACAGCCTGAGGGGTGTTAGGGGTGACTTAACCCCACAATGTATGTATGTATGTATGTATGTATGTATGTATGTATGTATGTATGTATAAGGTTTGAGAATAGGAATGTTTTCACTTTCTACCTCTTCCCATTCTTTTTTCTCATATTGTGTTCCAGATGCTCTCCCCAAAGAACAGATGGATGAAGTTGGATCCAGAGTTAGCCCTGCAGATGCCGAGGGCCCTTAACATGAGAAGCCGAGGCATAAAATCAGAGAACTGTACAGGTAATCTTCAATTTACGACCACAATTGAGAACAACATTTCTGTGGCTAAGTAAGACATTGGTTTAAAGTAGTTTTGCCCCATTTTACAACCTTTCTAGCCATGGTTCTTAAGTGAATCACTGCAGTTGTTAAGAAGTAACAGGGTTGTTAAGTGAATCTGGCTTCCCCACTGACTTGGCGTGTCAGAAGGTCACAAAAAGTGATCACGTGACCCCGGGGCACTGCAACCGTCATAAATATGAGTCAGTTGCCAAGTGTTTCAATTTTGAACATCTGACCATGGGGATGCTGCATTGGTCATAGTGTGAAAAATGGTCATAAGTCACTTGGTTCATTGCCATTTTAACTTTGAATGGTCACTTAATGAACTATTGTATGTTGGGGGACTACCTGTTTTACACAAGGCACAAAATGTTACTTGCCCTGTAGAAAAACAAACTATTTCTATTTCACAGTGGGAGCCATTATGTACTACTGAATCATAAGAGTAAGAAATCAAAATAAAGGAGAGGGGAAACAAGGAGTTGTTAAACATACTTTCCCTCCCACCAATAAAAGCTACAGATATTGCAAACATGTGCTACAATTTAGAATTTACAATTTTCAAAATACAGCAATTTGGAGTTCTATCCCTGTCTTCATCGTGAGTTCCATTGCTGGTTCGATCATTGACTCAATCATTAACTTCATTGCTGGGGGCATCTTCATCACTGGTTCCATCATCCCTTTCATCACTGGCTCCATCATTGGTGTAGACACAGGCGGTGATTCCATCATTGACTCTGTACCCCCTTCTATTTTCCCCATCATCCTTTCCTCATCATTTCACTCCTCCATCAGTCTTATTCCACCACATCTTCCGGCTCATCTCATCTGAGCTCATTTCATCCTATCTCAATTGGAGCATTTTATTTAATTTGTCATTTTATTTCAAATTTTATATAGGGGCCTGTTCTGACCCCCCCCTTCTTTGCTCATTCACAGATGACAGTCAGACAGACTTAAAAGGCAATAACTTTATCAGTCCTGGCTCCCGCTGGCTGCGAGCCCAAACTAAACATAAATAAAGTCTCTGGCAAGAAGATAACAGAATGCAAAAACAAAGATCTCTTACGGCCAAACCAGGTGTACAGAAAGAAAGCAAATCACTTCTCCAAGTGTCTCTTTGAATCAGGGTTACAGAAAGCAAATCACTTATCCAAGTGCCTCTCACAAACAAACCACGACCGATGAACGATGAACCACGAACGAACGACGAACGTTGACTTCTGCAACCAGGACGTGGCACCATCAGTCCTTTTATCTCCAGAAGACGACACTAACGAGCCCCAGCTGCATTGTTATTCCTGCATCCCGACTCAACTCACAGCAAACTTCTGCTGAGTCACAACAGGGGCCCATCTTGTGTAACATAACTCAGTTCACGAACAGTTTTAAAACCTATAAAAATGATTTTTAAAAACCATAGAACCGACAGAGAAACTCACAGCACCTCCCCATGCAACATATCGCTCGCGCAGCCTCACCATACCCCAAAGGCTGGTGGGAAAATCCAGGTTTTCAAGGATTTTTTGGAAGATGAGGGGTCTGCCATATCTCAGGGGAAGAATGCCTTAAAGCAGGGATGCCAACAAGAGGAGGAAATAATTAGGAAAACCCCGACTTGTGTTGGAATGGATGAATTGACGTGGGGACTGAAAAATAAAGACGAATCAGAATATTATAAGATCTGGGACCAATTTTATCAATGGTTGGAACAAAAAAAAAAAAAGGAAAAACCCAAAATAAGAAATCACCAAGATTTATAGAATGGAGATTAGAATTATGTATGAAACTATAACAGTGAAAATGTATGAGATAAAAACAAAGCAACATGGTTGGAAATACAATATTTTTTTATATTTGTACATACAGGATAGACCAAATGGTGGTTATAATGTATAACTTTACATCTTGGTATGTATGTCAAAGACTTTGCCAGGATGGTT
Organism: Thamnophis elegans; assembly: GCF_009769535.1. Classification (NCBI taxonomy): domain Eukaryota; kingdom Metazoa; phylum Chordata; class Lepidosauria; order Squamata; family Natricidae; genus Thamnophis; species Thamnophis elegans. The sequence continues at coordinate 3,401,531 of NC_045543.1, read as the reverse complement.
TACACGGTGTCCCATGTTTTAATTTGTGTTCAATAAAAAAACTTTTTTAAAAAAGCAGGGATGCCAAACTTGCAGCGACATGTTGTCATCACATGACATATCACAACTCCCCCCCCCCCCGTTTGCTAAACGAGGGCTGGACATGGTCAGGGTGTGAGGCATCCGGCCCGTGGACCACGAGTTTGACATCCTTGCCCTAAAGGAAAGAAGCTGCTATTGCCTAGATCCCATTAGATGGCAACAGTGATGGGATTCAGCCGGTTCGCACCTATCCGGGAGAACTGGTTGGTAACTTTCTAAGCAGTTCGGAGAACGGGTTGTTGGAAGAAATCTCCTTTCATTTTTTTCCACTTTACAGGGCTAATCCTGTAAGGAAGGCAGGAAGGAAACATTCTGGTGTTGTTTCTAGCCTAATCTTTATTGCCCTGCTTACAGAAACTGCCTCTCCAGTTAACCCTTATTACCATTGTAACAGCTAAGGTGAAGCACCCATTGACGTGAGTGATGTTGAGTTGGCCACGTCCACCCAGTCACATGACCACTGAGCCCCGCCTACTCAGTTGGTCATCAGGGCAGAGAACTGGTTGTTAAATTATTTGAATCCCACCACTGGATGGCAACATGTAAGGGATCTTGAGAATTCCCAGCTTCTACTACCTAATGGAAAGGTCGACTCTTTCAAGGAGAAACAGTCCTAAAAGTCACGTGGCCTTGTGCCAGGTCATTTCTCTCTCCGTATAGTTAAGCAGCCTAAGTTAACGCCTGACTGGTTCTCTGAATCAGCTGCTGAGTGCAAAATCAAAGAGCCACGGAGGGAAGTCATGAGAAATCAGAGGAGAGGGGTGTAACATAGCCATGATGGTGAGCCCATGGCACATGCGCCAGAGGTGGCACGGAGAGCCCTCTGTGCTGGCTTGTGTGCCGTTGCTCCAGGTCAGATCTTTGTGGCGTTTCTTACATGACCTTCTGTTTCCCTGCAAATAACGAAACAGAAGCTCGCGAAAGAAAAAGTTCTTACCTCTTGCCGCACTGGCGGGGTTGGGATGTTCCGCCTCCCGCCGGCCAGCTGGTCATGCATGCATGTCCTCCCACATGTCCTCGTGCATGTCCTCACATGTGCACAGTCGCACATGCGCACACCTTTCAGTTTCGGCACTCGGTCCCTAGAAGGTTCGCCATCGCTGTACTATAGCAATCCAAGGCCACCAACAGGAGCGCCACAGATCCCAGGCCATTCCACGTGGTTACCCTGCTCACGGCCACAGCAGCCTAAGAAGCCTGTTGGTCAAATTTCAGCTGTTTTGTGGTGTGGCCTGTTGGTCAAATTCCAGCTGTTTTGTGGTGTGGCCTGTTGGTCAAATTCCAGCTGTTTTGTGGTGTGGCCTGTTGGTCAAATTCCAGCTGTTTTGTGGTGTGGCCTGTTGGTCAAATTCCAGCTGTTTTGTGGTGTGGCCTGTTGGTCAAATTCCAGCTGTTTTGTGGTGTGGCCTGTTGGTCAAATTCCAGCTGTTTTGTGGTGTGGCGTGGCCTGGTATTTAATTGAGATTGATAATTCGTTTTCTTGTTTTATTCTTTTATTATGCACTACCAAGATCCTGGTAATTGTATTGGGGTGTGCATATGTGGATTTTTTCTTTTAATTTTGATTGCCAAAGGCTGTAATAAAAAATATTCACCCATTCAAGTTTATTTTATGTTATAGCTTTTTAATTAATGGCTGGCTGGATTTTTTTTTTTAACTGTTACTTGAAAAACTATGAAAGTGAACAGAAGACATCATGGTCTGGTATTTCCCCCCAAAATATTTGGTTTCAATCATTTTTAAAAATGTTATGTTTATGTTTTGTTTTCTTAAGCTAGAATAACAATAGAAAACACTTTGCTATTTTTTGTTTTGTTGCTTTCTATAAAGAAAGCAAACATTCTTGGAAAAAAGTTTTAAATTACCACTATTTAGTATGTAAAACACCATTAATTAGTAAAGAAAATATATATCCATAACACACCCAATCACCATCAATGATCACTCTTACCTACCAATGCATTGCTCTATGTACCAGTATTATGCATATATTTGCATGTTGCCTGTTAAATATTTCAGTAGGAAAGCTATTTAATATCCTTTTATATTGTGTGTAAAGGCTGCACCCTGCTGGTTTTCAATAAAATAAAGTGGAAGTATGAGGGATGCTTTGTTTTTTTAAGTTGCTTGTAAAAGAAATAGGATATATAGCACAATTTAAAAAAAATTCCGTTGGGATCCTAGCTATTTGCATTACCAAATAAATTATAAAATAACTAAAATTTATTGAAGAATTAAATACATACCTAAAGGCCTTTGGTTGGAAATGTTTTTCCATGTTTCCCTGAAAATAAGACAGGGTCTTATTTTCTTTTGACCTTTGAAATAAGCGCTTGGCCTTATTTTTGGGGAGGTCTTATTATTTTTGAGGTGCAGGAAGCGGTGAGCGTGGTCACCTCATGGCTGCTGTTGTGTTGCCATATTTTCAGAGAGGGCTTATTTTTGGGGAAGGGTTTATTTTCAAGGGAGGGCTTAATTTAGCGCATGCGCCCAAAAGCCCGATTGGGCTTATTATCCGGGGAGATCTTATTCTCAGGGAAACAGGGCAGCATATCAGTTCCCATTCAGAATATTTATATGACCCACCTCCCATCGTGCTGAAATAATAACTGAGAATCATATTCCAGGCTCGGCTTTCTTCTATGGCTGATAACAAACATGGCTACATCTTCTCAGCAGACATTAAAACAATGTCTTTTTCGGCTTCCTTCAACTCAATAATGAGCCGGAGGAGGGAGAAGAGGTGAAATTAAATCCAAAGAGGAGATGATATTGTAAAAAGCAATTGGACTTGGGGGGGTGGGGAGGGGAAATGGTGAGGCCTGTTTGGGATGGAGTTGCCCTCTTGTGTAAAGGACAGATTTGCAGTTTGGGGGTGCTTTTACACACCCAGTTTTCCCTGGATTTGATTAAGGTTGTGTTTGCAAAGCAAACCAGTTGTGGGATTCAAATGTTTTTACTACTGGTTCTGAGAGGATGGCTAGGTGGTCATGGCTAGGTGACTGGGTGAGCATGGCTAGGTGGTCATGTGACTGGGCATAGTTGGATGAGCATGGGTGGTCATGTGACTGGGTGGACGTGGCCAATTTGGGGGTGCTTCTTGCTGGCACCAGCTAGAATTTTACTACCAGTTCACCCAAACCGGACGGGACCGGCTGAATCCCACTACTGTCTTTTCCTGAACTGGCTGGACTTCTCTATGGTTATCCCCACTTGGTTACATTCTGTCTTGACAAGGGCCCTACATGCTCTGTGCAAACAGCTTTTTGAAGGGATCAGAATCGGCTGTTGCGTAAATTGCAACGGCTTGTTGACCAATCCTAAGTACAGGGATAGGATGCTCAACAGAGTCCCATTATTGAAGGGACTGGCTCCCCTGCTATGTTGTTACTTGCTCGGTTTCCAAGGTCTGTAGGGCAGGAAACTTTGAATACTTTCCCTGTCAAAATCTCAGCTATCTAATACAGGGAGTCCTTGTTTAGCAATCACAACTGAGACCATGAACTTGGTCATTAAGCAAAGCCATCACTAAGTGAAACTGTGACTGTGCTTATGATCTGACTTCAGATTTCCTTCACTGTACAGACCTGCAAAGGTCATAGATGTGGGGATTGGCCATAAAGTTGACTGTTTCATTACCCTCATAACTGCAAATGGTTGCTAAATGGAGCCGTCACTAACAAAGGCTATCTGCATGCAGAAGATGACCATTTCCTCAGTCTCACTCTGCTTCGTCTCTTGGGGTTTAGAGAAATGTCAGAAAGTTTTTTTTCCCCCACTACGCTTTTAATTCTTAGCGGAACGGATTTGATTTTAATTGGGTATTGATTTATTTCCGCCTTAATTTTAATTGCGCTTTTATGCCTAACGTTTTCTAATTCGCTAATGTTAATTATTGTAAACTCTCCTGATGATGTAAATGATACTGTAGCGTAAAGTTATGAATTTCATAAAGAAAGTGCAAAATGAATAAATAAATCTGTTCTGACATTGCAGGGAAGATACCCAGTCTAGTACTCGTACTTTTTTTCTTCTTTAAAGAGCTGACTGAAAACTGACAAACTTTGTCTGAGCCAGAAGTAAATGCAAAACAGGCCGATGCAAAATGTTTGGCTACGTCAACAGAAATGTGACTTCTGCTTCTGCTTTGGTCAGGTCTTGTTTTGAGTACTCTGTCTGTTTCTTGCTTTACACTGTAAAAATAATTTGGAGAAACCGAAAACAGATTCAGCAACTGGAGATGATCAGGGGACTAGGACTTAAGGAAAGTTGAAGGGGTCTTGGGGGGGGGGGGTAAACTGAAGTGGAAAGGAATATGATTTCCATACTCAAATGTGAAAGTGGTATGAGATCAATTCCAGAGTGCAGAACTCAGAATGGAAGGGTTTAAGTTACACGAAGAGAGACCCCAATAGAATGCTAGCAAAAGCTGAGAACAATTCGACAATGGAACCAGCAACCCACAACACAATGGACTCCCCTTGCTTGGATGTATAGGTAGTCCTCAAGATACAATCTAGGTACCTGCCTGGCTGCCAAGATCTGCAGGACAGGTCCATGAATATCGCCCCTGACAAAATCTGTTAAAAGAGATACTCCTCCTTTAATAGCAATAGCAGTAGCAATAGCAGTTAGACTTATATACCGCTTCATAGGGCTTTCAGCCCTCTCTAAGCGGTTTACAGAGTCAGCATATCGCCCCCAACAACAATCCGGGTCCTCATTTTACCCACCTTGGAAGGATGGAAGGCTGAGTCAAATTCTCATATGAGGCTTTTTTCCACACATGATTTACATACATCTCTTAATTTTTCTTTGAATAGCAATAGCAATAGCAGTTAGACTTATATACCGCTTCATAGGGCTTTCAGCCCTCTCTAAGCGGTTTACAGAGTCAGCATATTGCCCCCAACAACAATCCAGGTCCTCATTTTACCCACCTCAATTCAATTTAACCACTGCGCTCAAGGTGGCGCAGTGGTTAAATGCAGCACTGCAGGCTGACTGCTAGATCAGTAGTTCAGCGGTTCAAATCTCACCGGCTCAGGGTTGACTCAGCCTTCCATCCTTCCGAGTTGGGTAAAATGAGGACCCGGATTGTTGTTGGGGGCAATATGCTGACTCTGTAAACCGCTTAGAGAGGGCTGAAAGCCCTATGAAGCGGTATATAAGTCTACTGTTATTGCTATTATTGCTATTACCTCGGAAGGATGGAAGGCTGAGTCAAACCTGAGCCGGTGAGATTTGAACAGCCGAACTGCAGAACTGCAGTCAGCTGAAGTAGCCTGCAGTGCTGCATTTAACCACTGCGCCACCTCGGCTCTACAATTAATGATTGTAATTGGGACTGGGAACCTGGTCGTTAAGCAAAGAATTGACTTGTGGTGTTTTTTTTTTATGATAAACCTTTACTAAGTTAACCATTCAAAACTGAAACGTGCCTCAAAACACTGTAGATCATACTGGTCAACATTCCTTCCTCTTATTAGAGAGCAGTGCTGGCAAAGAAGTTAATTGTCCTCTTTCACTCCTTTTAATAATTGTCATTTTACAACTGAGAGTAGAAATATGGTGGCTGTTGATCGCCAAATATGCTCAGAGCCTTTGAAGCAGTTCTTCTGTCCTCCGTTAAAAGTTATTTCCCTGAATTCATTTTCATTTCATTCATACATTTCATTTTATTGGGTTTGTATGCCGCCCACTCTCGAGAGACTCAGGGCGGCTTACAGATAAAAAAGGAAGGGGGAACATACAAAAAATTAAAAAACAACTTTAAAATTCCACAACATTCACAACTTAGGATGGGGCTGGACAAATTCAACAGCCCCAGGCCTGCCGGAACAGCCAGGTCTTGGTCGTTTTGCGGAAGGCCGGAAGGGTAGTAAGGGTCCAGATCTCCACGGGAAGATCGTTCCATAGGGCCGGAGCAGCTACAGAGAAGGCCCTCCGCCGGGGGGTCGCCAGCCGACATTGACCGGCAGATGGAATCCGGAGGAGGCCTAATCTGTGGGATCTTATGGGTCTCTGGGAGGTAAATGGCAGGAGGCGGTCTCTCAGGTAGCCAGGTCCTGTACCATGTAGGGCTTTAAAAGTAACAACTAGCACCTTGAAGCGTGTCCGGAGACCAATGGGCAGTTATTGTGAGAGGAAATGACACAGAAATGTGCATATTGATTAAGACCCTCCCTTGTATCTTTATCCCTTGTAACACAAGCTAGGGAGGGGGCTGGCGGTTACTTCATCTCCATGATGAATCTGTTCCCTGCATATCCAAGCAAGCCCATACATGGATTTCCATGCATGCAAGCTGATGTCACACAGTCCATGTCCTTAGAAAAACTACTGGAAGGCTGAGGACAATGCAGGGAAAGCTCATTTCAGTTGAAGGGAAGCAAAAGACTGGATTGGCCAAGGAAACCTTCACTCTTGCTCCTGACAGTTGGGTAGGTTAGAAGCCACATTAAGGAGCCAAACTTCATTGCTAAACCATTCTTGGTTTATTTTCTCCTGGAAGCAAGCAGACAAAATGCAGTTTGTGATAGAAGGTCAAGCTAAAAGGTAAGGTTCAGGTTCTCCTCGCACATAGTCATTCCTGACTCTAGGGGGCAGTGCTCATCTCCATTTCAAAGCCGAAGAGCAAGCGCTGTCTGGAGACATCTCCATGATCAGGTGCCCGGCATGACTAGACACCGAAGGCCCATGGAGCGTTGTTACCTTCCCACCAACGGTGGTCCCTATTTTTCTACTTGCATTTTTACATGCTTTCGAACTGGCAGAAGCTGGGACAAGTCACGGGAGCTCACTCTGTTACACAGCACTAGGGATTCGAATGCCAAACTGCCGACCTTTCTGATCAACAAGCTCAGTGTCTTAGCCACTGAGCCACCGCGTCCCCCTGGTCAAGATACAATGGAATAAATTGATAGCTTTCTGGTTTATGAGCTTTCTCTTGCAACAGAATGGGAGTCTAATCTGAGGGGGGGGGGAACGGGACTCCACTTTTTCATAATCCAGAGAGGGGGAAAAGTCACAGAATGATTATTTCTCCCCATTTCAGACAGCTATTGGTGGCCTTATGCCAATTGAATCATATCTTTTTGGGCAAGACAAGGTGCTGAGAAGCTAGAGAAGGTAGCAGAAAGTGAGAACAGAATCACTATTATCTTTGGGGGCTTTTGTAAACAGGGAACACTGTCCATTACCAATGACATCACCATCCCTTAAGAGTATGAAGTGACATCACTGGCCACCACCACTTGAGCAGTAGTGGTTAACTCCGGTTGCACATAGGCACACTTCCAGAGTAGAGTAAGTTAAGGGCAGGGGGGAAGAACCCAAACAGACAGAAGAGAGATTCGTTTAAAATATCTATTGAAATTACAAATAAAACTCTTCGATATGATTCCAAAGTACAAAACAACATTCAAAGGCATTCAACAGCTCTTTTATACATCACAGTGTTAGTGGCACAGAATGTAGTTACATTTCAAATACAGGAACAAAATGTATTTCTTTTACTGTAAGTCGACATTGTTTATCGATATGTTAGGACTCTTCCATGCTTCTCTATACAAGATTTAAAAAAATAATAATAATCGTGGTTCAATGAGCAGGGATGATTCAACTGTATGGCACACACCTGGACCTAATATTTTTGGACTCCAATAAAACAGGATTACATGTGTAACAAAGCAGGAACCAGCAGGGGACTTTAGACACAACAGATGAGTTTTGTCGTTTGCAGAATGCATTAGCAAGCACGACGGCTAAAAAAATCCCTTAATGCCACTATTCCCATTGCACTCTGTTTTGCTAGGACAAAACCCTTTGTAAAACTAGTTTGTGGGGTATTTTGCATATGCACAAATTTACAATAGCTCTCAAACTGGCTCATGCTTTGGAGGGCCCCGGCATTCCTGCAAAATGATTCAAAGAGAAGCTACTGCAAATGCCTCTTGTTTCTTTACACAGGTGTCAGGAGGAGTGGGGACAAGGGCTGGAAGGTTAGTCACAATGGCCTTTGTGAGCTTGTACCGTGATATCCTGACACACATTTCATCGTCTTGACCTCACTGCGGGTAAGTAGCTCCTTGGTTTGCTTCTTAAAACAATTCTTTTTTTTTAAATTTATGCTAAATGTCAAGAACGTGGATGAGGTGCAAAGATTCCAGTTAGGATCACAATAAGAATATTTCATCTCTCCGATTCCCACTACTATTTTGAAAGGGTTGCTGTGTCTTGGATGGCAATTATGGCTAGATTTTTTCCCACTGGTGCCAGAGACAAATGTCACTCCTTACCTCTGCTAATCATCTAAAAAAAAAAAGATAAATGGGAAAACGAGGAGAAGTGATTTCATTTTTGTTACTAGCAAAAAAAGAGAGAGAAAAGATTAAGGCAATGCAACCAATGGATTAATTTGTTTGTTACGGGAGAACAGAAGTGGCCAGAATTGCATTAGGTAACGAGTACAAATCCTCAGCCCAATGGTTACGTCTTTATTATGCCACAAAAATATTTTATCTTTCAATTGTCTTACATATGTATGAAATATTTTTTTTTTCCATTTCCGGGTTTCAGTTGATGATAGAACATTTTCAGCTAACGCTTTCTCCTAATTTAATATCTACACTTTACAGTTCTCACTCAAAACAAAATAACCGATGGCGAGTTATCAACTGCAGCCAGATATCCGTTTTATGGCCCTTCAGAATAGGAAGAGAATTATTAGTCAGAATATAAGGAAAGGGGGGGGGGGCTATTCAAAAACAACGTTTGCTGTCACAATACGTCACAAAACAGAAGTAGTTTTTTTTAAAAAAAAAAGTGAATTGAATACACTTTTTGAACAGCTTTTAGAGCATGTATTATCACTGCACACTTTCTAAATAATTGAAGGAAAATAGAAGGGAGAAAACAGAACCTTAGATGGAACTGTAACATCTGTATATGATCCTTCTACATCCAGGCACAGCTTAACGAATTCAGCTGGGAGATCATAAGGTGTCCCTCTCTCTGGCTGATCATCAATACCCGCTGGAGAGTAGAATAGATGGGGGGGGGCAGGGCCGGATTTAGATGAAAAGAGGCCCTAGGCTATTCCTCTTATGAGGCCCTTTCACCTCCCATTTTTAAGTTTGTAAATTACATGAGAGACAATAAAATATATCATTACTGTGATAGATATCAATATATATCAATATATATAGCTGGGCTCCCGACGGAGGACGGCTCTGCTCTGCGGCAAAGGCAGCGAGGCCAGCCGCCCCCCCTGCTGCGCTCAGCTCCCCGGCTCGGCCCCCTCGCCCTCACCTGCCTGGCCGCTGGTGGGCTCCGCGTCGACAGGGCGGCTACTGGGAGCGGCCACGCCTCTCGCCCGACCGCCGGTGCCGGGAACGTGGGCGGGCTCCCCAACTGCCGCGGCGCTGGAAGGATCTTAACCAATACATTTTTATGTTTGTTTATTAGTCATATGCGTAGAATTTCTCCTTATTTTCGGTTCAGTGTTTTAGTGTTCACTGTTTTTAGAATAGTATAATTTTAATTTTGCTAACCATTTGAATGTAGGCCCCTCTTGATCTTGAGGCCCTAGGCTGAAGCCTAGTTAGCCTATAGGAAAATCCGGCCCTGCGTGTGGGGAATGACGGTGAGTGTTATGTCTTCAGACCTACTGCCGAAAGAGAAATCAGAAGCCTCAAGACTTTCCTGAAACTCAGAACATGCTTGGCTTCTACAAAATATTTTTTTCCCTAGTTATGTAAAAGAATACCAGATCAGAGCAGCTCTATTTACACGTAGCAAATAGGTAATAAACAATAGGTAGAAACGAATCTAGGTAGGTAAAAGGAAGGCACACTTGGACCAGGCTGGCAATCAGGGCATGGTGCATATCCCTGCCTTCCTCAACGTGACATCTTCCCAAAGTGGCATATCCTATTGGCCAGCCCCCAATCCTCCCAGCCCCTTCCCCTTCTCTTCTCCCTTGCTATTCCTCAACTGCCACGGTGCCAACTCCCAGCCTGGCATATTCCTGTTCTGACAACAGATTTTCTCTGTTAAATCCGAAGTCCTCTAAACTGAGATCTGTTAAATTAAGGATTTAATATCACCTTGATGTTTAAGAGAGTCTTGATTATGTAACAGTTCTGGGCCATATAACTCAACCATAAAACGTTAAAATCCTCCCTCCCATCCCTCAAGCAAATTTAAAATTAAAAAAAAAAAGCAAAATGCAGACATATCCACTTATTCAGCTTACATAGATTTTCAAATACTGGTCGGCAGGAATGGCACCTTTTAGTCTTGAAAATCTGAGGCCTGGGGCACCTATCTGGATGCCGTTGCTTTGTGTGAGGAGGAGGAGGATGGGAAGTGGAGATGAGACAAGAATGCTTAGACCTTTTCCCAATTGCAAATATTAAGAAACTGGTTTTAATAAACAGATATCGGAAGTCACATCTAAAATGAACATATTATAATTGGTAACGGTTTTGCAAAAACCACCTCTGCCGTGGGTAAGAACCTCTCCAAGTTTAATGTGAATAGATATGTGAAGATTTTCATCTGGGTAAGTGTCACTCAGTTCTCCAGAGAATGCTGTCCTCCAGAGAAGAAGGAATGACGCAGATCATCGATGCACATACTTCCAAGGTTCAAGCTTGTTTTTTTTTGCCAAGTCCTTAAACTGTTACCCATAATCTGACTGGTGGATAGGAAACTCTGGTATCAGTAGTTCCTGGAATTCTGGTGCCTCGTCTCTCATTCAAAGTGGAATAAGGCAAGACGCTAACAAGATTAAGTGCAAAAGGGGGGGGGGGGCGGCGCGGAGGGTAGGAAACTGACAACGATGATGAGCAGGTCCCTTCTTCATTCTCTCTAAGTAGGCAGAGGGTCATCGTCTCCTTTACTACACTTGCATTTGCAGCAGAGGACAAAGGGAGTCGCGAGGAGAAGAAACGGCGATGCCACTAGTAACAGCAGGCCAAATCCTGCAAAAATCCCCACAACCTGCATTAGGGAAAGAAAGAAAGTAACACAGGTGAAAAAAACGTTCTTCTATTCTGCTTAACAGGATGAGAATTGATAGAGCCCTATTAACTGAGGGCCGAGGTGGCGCAGCGGTTCGGGTGCAGTACTGCAGGCCACTTCAGCTGACTGTTATCTGCAGTTTGGCGGTTCTAATCTCACCGGCTCAAAGGTTGACTCAGCCTTCCATCCTTCCGAGGTGGGTGAAATTAGGACCCAGATTGTGGGGGCGATATGCTGACTCTGTAAACCACTTAGAGAGGGCTGGAAGCCCTATGAAGCGGTATATAAGTCTAACTGCTATTGCTATCTATCTATCTATCTATCTATCTATCTATCTATCTATCTATCTATCTATCTATCTATCTATCTATCTATCTATCTATCTATCTATCTGGGTGAAATGAGGACCCAGACTGTGGGGGCAATAATGCTGACTCTGTAAACCGCTTAGAGAGGGCTGAAAGCCCTATGAAGCGGTATATAAGTCGAACTGCTATTTTTTTTTCAAGAGACAACTGGACTTTCTGCCTTTTTCTTTTAAGATGTTTTCATCCTTCCATCCTTCCGAGGTGGGTGAAATGAGGACCCAGACTGTGGGGGGCGATATGCTGACTCTGTAAACCGCTTAGAGAGGGCTGAAAGCCCTATGAAGCGGTATGTAAGTCTAACTGCTATTGCTAACGGTGATATTTTCATCTTCTGGTGGAGGGCCACGTAAGAATAAGAGTTAACTGGAAAATTTGGTTTCCAATTGGAGGGTGCTCCCATTTCTTCCTCTGTCACCGAAGGTAGAGATGGAGGAAGACTAATTATATGTGGGGAAGGAAGCTTTGGGGCGAGAGGAAACAATTATTTCTGATATTCAGACACGGTCAGTAGAAATGCAAGAGGAAAGTTTTGAGATTCCTTTACACAAGGAAAACATCTCCCTTTCCCTTTCATTATTCCCTTTTCAAACATAAATTGTTCCCACTAGTTATGCACATTTCCAGGGCTCCCCCAAATCCCCGGACTTCTGGTGGACAAATGAAAAGGCATTCTGTGACGCCAAACTGGCCCTTGAGTCCTATACTGCATGAGTCGGAAAGAGGGCCGTAAAAATATTTACAGACCCCTCGCATCCTGGACATAAATTGTTTCAACTCCTACCCCCCAAATGATAGCAATAGCTGTTCGACTTATATACTGCTTCATAGGGCTTTCAGCCCTCTCTAAGCGGTTTACAGAGTCAGCATATCGCCCCCACAGTCTGGGTCCTCATTTCACCCACCTCGGAAGGATGGAAGGCTGAGTCAACCTTGAGCCGGTGAGATTTGAACCGCCGAACTGCAGTTAGCAGTCAGCTGAAGTGGCCTGCAGTACTGCACTCTAACCACTGCGCCACCTTGGCTCTATGATGCTATAGAACACCAAGACAACCAGACACAGGACAGTTTTTCCCCACACGCCATCGCTCTGCTAAACAAATAATTCCCTCACCACTGCCAAACTATTCAGTAAGTCTGCATTAGTCTCCTCATCGTTCCTATCGCCCATCTCCTCCCACTTATGACTGCATGACTGTAACTTTGTTGCTTGTATCCTTACGATTTATGTTGATATTGTTTCCTGATTGCTTATTTGTACCCTGTAACTATCGTTAAGTGCTTATGATTCTTGACAAATGTATCTTGTCTTTTGATTTGATTTGATTTGATTTGATTTATTTGCATTTCTATGCCGCCCTATTCCCGGAGGGACTCAGGGCGGCTCACAAACCAAAATGGGGCGGGGGGGGGGAATACAAACAGGGGGAAAAACAACGGACAACTACTACAAACAATTTAAAAACACTCAACAACCACACAATTCGAGCCGGGGCGGGGAATCCGTCAGCCCCAGGCCTGTCGGAACAACCAGGTTTTAAGGGCTTTGCGGAAGGCCTGGAGGGTGGTGAGAGTCCGAATCTCCACGGGGAGTTCGTTCCAGAGGGTCGGAGCAGCCACAGAGAAGGCTCTCCTCCGGGTAGTCGCCAGTCGACACTGGCCAGTAGATGGAATTCGGAGGAGGCCTAGTCTGTGGGATCTTATTGGTCTAGTGGAGGTAATTGGCAGCAGGCGGTCTCTCAAGTGCACTTTTATGTGCACTGAAAGCATATGCACCAAAGAAAAATCCCTTGTGTGTCCAATCACACTTGGCCAATAAAGAATTCTATTCTAAGAGCTTTGGAGAGTTCTTCTGTTTCAGATCACCCTCAACGGGGCACAGGGCTTCTCCATCCATGCAAACAGTGGAGGCTGCATCCAACAGCACTTACAATTCTGCAGCCAATAAATGCTCCTTCTACTGAAGGAAAAGTTACACAGTGATTCTAGCACTAAGACTAGGGACAGGCTGGGTTCCACAAGTCTCACAACAGAGACAGGTTTGGGGTCACCATCTGATCTAACAAGACACAAAGTGCAAGAATAAGGATAAGGATTGAAGAATTGCAGGACAAATTTGGCATTAGGCAGTATAGACAGAAAGGACCAGCGGGGATCTGTGTGAAGGTCATCCCTCAGTTCTGAAATATTTTAGCTTATGTTGATTCTGTGAGGTTGAACGAAAGCATCACAGATTTTGTTTGTTGTTGTTGTTTATTAGTTTTGTATGCCGCCCACTCCCGAAGGACTCCGGGCGGCTCACAATAAACAGGGAAAGGGAAATAAATAAGACAATACAAAGAATTTAAAAATGCACAACATTCACAATCGAAGCGGGGCTGGATATTTCAACAGCCCCCAGCCTGTCGGAACAGCCAGGACTTGGTAGCTTTACGGAAGGCCGGGAGGGTAGTAAGGGTCTGGATCTCCACGGGGAGCTCGTTCCAGAAGGCCGGAGCAGCAACAGAGAAGGCTCTCCCCCGGGGGGGTCGCCAGCCAACATTGGCTGGCAGATGGAATCCAGAGAAGGCCGAGCCTGTGTGATCGAATTGGTCTTTGGGAGGTAATTGGCAGGAGGCGGTCTCTCAGGTACCCAGGTCCGATGCCATGCAGGGCTTTATAAGTAATTTTGAATTTGGCAAGACATTAGATGTGAATCTTGAGCCCTACTTCATGCAGGACTCAAACCTTCTGCTGAGCTCACCAAGAGCTTCTTAAGCAAAAGAATGGAAAGTAGAATTTTCCTGATTTTACAAGGGAGCAGAGTGAGGGCTCAAACAGATTCCCCCGTCGCTGTTGAAATAACCTAGTCATATTTATTTTAAAGTCTATTTTCAAATTTTCTCCTTTCTCAAGGAAAAAAAAATTGAATCTAGGTTAACTACTTAATAATATTTAGAGTTTACTATTTTTTCATCAGGAAGTGAAAGTCCTTTTTTTGGCCGCCAGATGGCAGGGTTGAAACAACCTTCAGTTCGGGAGATTTAAAGCATGTTATGTAACGGCATACTTGGAAGTCCTATGCGGTTGCAAAAAAATCCACATTATTTTAATTTTTCTAACAATTCATTTTGCAGAGGGGGGAATTTATGACTGCTTCACTTCATGAAAAATATTACGGCTTCCTCCTTCACAGCTGGCTGGGTTACTTTATCCATAATAACTCCAGCAGCCACCCCTCTCTCCTTAGGTTGTTGCAATGCTTCCAGGAGTATTTTAATTCCTTTCCAAAAGAAAGCAGAGCACAATCCTAACCACTTTTCCCCCCTTCCGAACCACGAGGGAAGATGTTAAGACATGTTGAAATATTCTCTGGAAGGTCCCAGAGTCCAGCGGCAGAGGAGCAGCTGGATTCAGGCAGGTGAAATAATTAGAAGTGCTTCTCTAGAACAGGGGTCTCCAACCTTGGCGACTTTAAGCTTCAATTCAATTCAATTTGTTAGATTTATAGTCCGCCCAATCCCGGAGGGCAGAATTCTGGGAGTTGAAGTCCTCCAGGCTTAAAGTCGCCAAGTTGGAGACCCCTGTTCTAGAAAGTCCTCAGGAGAAAGGACAAAGATATTCAAGAGAAGAAGCCCAAGGAAAACGTTACTCAACACTTTCCATCCTGATAATCTTAGCAAGTATAGTTGGGAGGAGATAGTCTCTTCCCATACTCGCTGCTGTAAGTTAGGATTGCACTCTGTGATTCTTTGTGCCTTCGAGTCAACGTTGTTTCCTAGTAGCTGCCTAGATTAAACTCTGAAGTTTTCCTGCAAGGTTATTTTTTAGAAGTGATTTGCCATTGCTTCGTTCCTAAGGCTGAGAGGGAGCCAGGTAACTTAAGGTTGCCCAGCTGGCTGTCTACCTAAACCAGGACTGAAATCCAGAGTTTCCCAGTTTCTAGCCTGGTGCCTTAACCACTCCACAAATGGCTCTTGTGATTTTGCAACAAAGTTCATCAACAACAAAACTGACTGTAAAAATGTACAGTGACTGTGCAAAAGTAGTTAGCTAACATCATTTTAAAAAAACAGATCACTGACAAGAGGGCGAACGACAAAAGCACGCCCGACTAAACCGCAGTGACAAAACCGCCAGTTCTAAAGCGCTCCGACGAATGAGCGCTGAATCGCGCCGACAACAGCGCGGCGACAGAAGCGCGCTGTAAACCTAACCCTAAATCTAACCCTAAACCTAACGCTAACCCTAAACGTTAACACTAACGCTAACCCTAACCCTAACCTTAAATCGCCCTTCTGTCAACGCACTGTTGTTGCCGTGCTGCTGTTGGCGCGTTGATGACGTTGCGGTTTTAGCGACGCGGTTTTGTCGGCGCGCTTTTGTCGTGCACACTTTTGTCGGGTCATGAAAAAAAACCTATTTCCTATTTTCTTTGACTGATTTCTTTTATGAGCAATTACTCCATAAATGTGAAATTATTTCATAATCTTTTGAGCCAGAATTCTTTAAATTCACTTAATCTCTGCACAGTAAAGTTAGAGAATCACCTACCTGTGTTCTGTGCCAAATAACCGATGCCCTTGAATGGCCTAACTTGTTTCGGCAAGGACCTTTGTCATAATGTATAAGGAGAAAGTCATCCTAGGAAAAAGCAGAAAAAAAATGACTTTTTTGGAGGTTTGGATGCTGAATCATGGCACACATTCATGCTGCTTCTCCTAAGAAAGGCTGGCGATATTCATGTCTACACTCATACACGCACAAGCCCAAAATAGGCAAAGTGAAGTGAAAAAGTCACTCCCTCCAGATGATGGAGGTGCCCATAATGGCATAGCAATGCATCAGCAACATCATTATTATTCTTATTATCCTTGATTGTCTCTTGCAAATATGGGTGGAGCATCAATACGGTTGGCATGTATTGTTCTGTAAACTGGTCTTTGATACGTGACGTATTTCTTCAAAATTGTGATTCTCTAATGCCAATAATGCCATATGCTGTATATACTGTATACTGTATGTACAAATCCCAAACGTTAGCTTTTCAACTAACGCTGTCTTCCTGAAATGGTATCACATACCATAAATTCCTCGTGTGTTCAATCACACTTGGCCAATAAAGAATTCTATTCTGTTCTGTTCTGTTCCATTCTGTTCCGTTTCATTTCTATTTCTATTCCAATGAATATGTATACAATAAATTGTTACTTCTACAAATGTAACATAATAATAAAGAATTTAATATTTAAATGGCTAACTTATCAATGTTGGTCTATTCATTTTTCAAATTTGGAATATCCTACAAAAAGGGCACGAACACCCTTACTTAGCCGATACGCTTCTTCTAATAAGGGGGAGATAGCATCCATGTATGAGTTGACACTGTTCGTACTCTGATTGTAGGCCCTGTCCGTTGCTGTGAGCCATCAAGGTAGTCACCTGATTGAGGTGTTGAAAATGGCGGCTGCGACTACTCTGGGCTCCGCCCCCAGTCAAAATGGCGTTCGTGTGCTTTTTGGTTGATCTGGGGCAGCTAGGCCCACCAGAGGCTGCATAGGCGGTTCTGGATGGTTTGCACGGGGTGCACGAGCTCCAGGAGTGAAACCGTTTCGCGCCCAACCTCTCCGGCAGTCAGAAATAGCGTTGCGCTGCCTCATGTGCGTCCGGGTGATGGGAGAAGGCGCGCATAGCGCGGAAATGCCTGAGACAAACGTCCACTCCTTTCCCCTCAATTATACAGTCACGACGTGACAGTAGATAATCAGGACACACACTGGGTCGAGGCCCCTTGGCTATGAACTATGGCCTGGAATGGTCGGGCCAGAAGTACTCACGGCTCCAAACCTCAGAGCAGCATTCAGCCACTTGTCGTAGAACGTTCAAAGTCACAATTATAAGAGAAAGTTGGATAACCCGATTGTCCCAGAGTGGACTGAGTCGAAAAACTGGATGGAGTCACACCAGGATAGGGTTATTGCATATTAATTAGTAATCAGACTCAGTCCAATCAGAGTACGGACAGTGTGAACCCATACATGGATGCTATCTCCCCCTTATTGAGAATGGCATTTAAGGGGGTCTACTTTTGGGGTCCCGATTGCAGTAGCTTTAATGAACAATAATATTCTCATCATAAAACGAAAACTTACATCAAGTGATTCCAGACAATACCAGCAGAAGGCATGCTTACAATTTTTACACATCATTTGGGCACAGCCTTCATCCCTTTCAATATAAACTTTGCATTTCGGGCAGCGCTTGATTGGAGCATCGTCTTCTTCCATTTTATAAACAGAGCTGGGAGAAACAGATTGATTATATTAGTGAACAAATACTCTTTCGGCATGCGTCCCTTTCAAACTGAAATTATTTCTGTGTGGTCCAATGGTGGAAGACTCCCACCTCCCACTTGGAAGTTTGGGAGTTCAAACCGAGTTACTGGCAGATGTTTCTCTCTCCTAGAGTGCATAAAAAGGGAGATCTGTGATACAACCATATTCAAAGACAGATTCTAAGACCATCCTAGAGTTTTGTCATTCGATCTAACTGGATAATGCTAAAAAGTAACGTCTGCACAGTAACACGGGGCAAGGTTTTCATTTTTGGCGCATACTTATAATGCTACATTGCCTATAAAAGAAGGGAGGGTTTGCCCTGCAACATCACTACCCTTGAAAAGCGTTCGGAGACTACAGCTAGTCCAGAATGCAGCCGCGCGAGCGGTATTGGGTGTACCGAGATACACCCATATTACACCTGTCCTCCGCGAGTTGCACTGGCTGCCAATTGGTCTCCAGACGCGATTCAAGGTGTTGGTTATTACCTTTAAAGCCCTACATGGCTTAGGACCAGCCTATCTGCGAGGCCGCCTACTGCCATACACCTCCCAACGGCCGATAAGATCCCACAGGGTGGACCTCCTTCGGATACCGTCAGCCAGACCCTGTCGGCTGGCGGGCCCCCGGAGGAGAGCCTTCTCTGTGGCTGCTCCAACCCTGTGGAATCAGCTACCCCCAGAGGTCCGGACCTTACCCACTCTCATGGCCTTCAGGAAAGTCGTTAAAACCTGGCTGTTCTGGCAGGCCTGGGGCTGTTAAGGTCCAGCCCCGATTAGAACGTATCCGTGTTGTGAATTTTAAACTATTTTTTTTACTTATTTTGCTTTTCTTTTTTCCTTCTTTCGTTGTAAGCCGCCCGGAGTCCTCCGGGATTGGGCGGCCTATAAATTTAATAAATGAAATAAATGAAATGAATCATGATGTTGCTTTTATTTGCATCACTCTGAGCCCCGTGTCATCTGCTGTGGTTGTTACTGATACCAAGGTTAAAAAACATCCAGTCAACTAACAACACGCCACCTGAGACAACAGCGGTGAAACCAGCCTTGTGAAAGCGGAGTGAAAAAGCTGCTAGTAATACGTTGGGAATACAGGCACCTCACTCAATAGCTCTGTACCTTGTTTCCCCTGGAAGGAAGCTGACGGGCATATTCTCTTGGCATCCTTGTCCTGGATGCCAGTTAGATTTGCATGCTGAACAAAACTCTATGTCACAGACTTTGCACTGCACCAACTGGGGGCTCTGAGGTCCTGATTCCTGAAGCTGGCAAACTGCTTGGCAGGAAGAAGACGGGCACCAAGTCCGACAGGGATCCAAAAGCACTTCTGTTAAGGAAATAAGGCACAGTTGAGAAAAGCTGTAACTTAACAGCAGAATTAATACATTTAATTTGTATGGAGGGCTGGGATAATAGATTAGATATCAATAATCTGGCAGTTGCTTAAATTCCAATGACAAAGGTGAAGACTTGGAACTGTGGAACACCGTGACCCGACAAATGCACGCACGACAAAAGCGCGCCGACAAAACCGCGGCGAGAAAACCACAACATCATAAACGTGCCAACAATGCGCCGACAAAACCGCGCCCACAAAAGCGTGATTTAAGTTAAGGTAAGGGTTAGGTTCAGGGTTAGGTTTAGGATTAGGGTTAGGGTTAGGGTTAGGGTAAGGTTTAGGGCAGTGATGGGCAACCTTTTTGGCGTGGTGTGTCAAAAATCGGCAAAAAATCGAGCATAACTCGCGTTGTGTGTCACTTCGACAAAAACATAATTTTGCGCAATTTATAGTTTAAACTACAAAAATGTATAATTGCAATATATAATTGTATTTAATAAACCAAAAACAAATTATTTAACATACCTGCTTAGTAACTTCTTTCATCCTCACTTTTTTCCAAGAGCTGGGAATGATTAGTTTCAAAATGTCTATTTATATTCCACGTTCTGCTTACTACCGTTTCAGTACATAGAACGCAAAATGATCTGCCATATTTTCTATAATGCCATACATCTCGCTCCATGTCTCTTGAAAGGGTCGGCCACTGCCACTACCACTCCCTTTACTTAACCTTTGTTTTTTATTTTTTGGGTGCTCCATCAGTGGGCCAGTGACAGCAGATAGAATTATAGATAGCCAATTAGGGGTTAACTAGCCTAACAAGCTAACACAACCTCCCCCTCACTTATCTCAGTTATTGTGGGCAATTACAAGTCCATGGCACCCCAATAGTTGCTGCTAATGGCGCTCACAGTTCCCGTTGGCACTCCGCTGTTCCCTGCTGTGGTGCGGTCGTAACTGACAGTCCCAGGAGTAAACTCTCTGTGCCGGCCTGACTGGAGAGAGGCGCGCACTGTTCCCGTGCTCCTCTCCTGCGGGTCCTCCCTCGCCGCGCTGATGACGTGTGTGCGCACGGCACGCACGCCTTACCAGCAGCCCCTGCGCTCAGAAAGGGGCGGCGGCGATACAGTAAGTGAGTGTGGGCGGGGGAGATCACACGTCCCGCCCCCCCCGTTCCTCCAGCACAGATTCTTTCATCCTCGGCGGCCGTGCAGGAGCCGAGGATGAATCGCATGAAATCCTGTGCGTGTCACCCCAAATGGCTACGTGTGTCAGCACTGACACGCGTGTCATAGGTTCGCCATCACTGGTTTAGGGTTAGGTTTACGGTAAGGTTTAGGGTTAGTTTTAGGGTTAGGGTTAGGTTCAGGGTTAGGTTTAGGATTAGGTTTAGGGTTAGGTTTAGGGTAAGGTTTAGGGTTAGGTTTAGGGTTATTAGGTTGTTATTAGTTGTTTGTTGTCGGCGCGTTTCTGCGCTCATTTGTCGAGGCGATTTCGACCTCGCGGTTTTCTCGCCGCGGTTTCGTCGACGCGCTTTCGTCGAGCACGCATTTGTCGGTGAACCGTGGAACACAATGAGGAATGTCCAGTGTCTGACAACACTGCATTCTAAAGCTTTCACTAATATAGAATATGCAGGGAACAAGGCAAACATTTTATTTTCAAATATAATGGGAAAGCAAAAAAAAAAAAAAAGAGCTATTATTATTCCTGCCTCTGTTTCCTTCCGACAGTGTTCTACAACACCCCATGCAGAGTAGTTTCTTGGAAGAAGAATCCAAACTCATCAGAACTTGGTTTCCCTTAATAAAATAATGTTACATATGGTAAAAAAACCACCTTCTCATACCACCCTCACAAAGGAAAAAAAAACCTGCTTAATCACCTTATCCCCAGGAGTCCTTGGTGAGAAAAAAAAGAGTAATTGAAAAAACTCTTCGCAACAACACCTCTCTCTCCTCGTAGCCATGAAAACATTGCTTGAAACTAGTCTACAATCTTGATTTTTAATAACACAATACCAAAGACAGTATAATGATCCCTTACATAAATCTTCTTTGCCCTGCCTGTAGGGTGACTTTGTTTTAACTGTTTTTTTCTCCCCAAATTAGAGCCAACCAAATTTGGTATGGGCATGAGTTTGGTGTAGTGGTTAAGGCACAGGAACAAAATTCAGAACATGATAGCAATAGCAATAGCAGTTAGACTTATATACCGCTTCATATGGCTTCCAGCCCTCTCTAAGCGGTTTACAGAGTCAGCATATCGCCCCCACAGTCTGGGTCCTCATTTCACCCACCTCGGAAGGATGGGAGGCTGAGTCAACCTTGAGCCGGTCAGATTAGAACCGCCGAACTGCAGATAGCAGTCAGCTGAAGTGGCCTGCAGTACTGCATTCTAACCACTGCGCCACCTCGGCTCTGATGAGTTATAGTCTGCCTGGGTGACTGTGGGCCAGTCATTCTCTTGCAGGGTGTTTGTTGTGGAGAAAATAGGAGGCAGGAGTTATTATGGATGCCCGCCTTGAGTTGTACAAGATAAAGGCAAGATATAAACCTAATGAAAAACTAAATAAAAATCATCTCAAAACACTCCCTCTGATTTATATAACAAGATATATTCCAGAAAGTATTGAACAAAGCAGAATAAAGAATTGTTTTTTTAAAAAATGGAACCAAATTATTTCCCTAGTTTGGGGCGAACTATGGATTCTAGATTGTAGCCGCATACGATACCTCTTTCAAACTGTAGTTTTCTGTATCTCTGCATGATTTCTGATGCAACCATACACTCAATCTGTCGAGGAGAAGAGAGAAATAGCATTTAACATAACTATATTGTAACTAAAAGGTTATCAGATAAAAAGGAACGTAATAAAAAAATCATGATTTATAATTAGACGTGAGCGTGACCATAATGTGAAATAAAGATGTAGAGGGAACGTACTTCATTTTCTTGCAAATGCCCACGTTTTGGGCAAGCAGCATCAGGACAGCTAATTGCTGTTTCAAGGCCTTCCTTGATCAAAAGCTCCACATACTGTTTCAGGCACTGCAGAAAGTCAGGGAAAAGAACTATCAATGCCACACAGTGACTGGAAGATAAATACTGTAGAATACTGAATACTTTTTCAGATAATGAAGTCAACCTAAGCCTTAGGAGTTAACTCACAGGAGTAGCCTAATTGCGGTACATCTGAGTCCTTTTTGTGCCGTTATCTGCAAAAATTATTTCCAATAATTCTTTGTTAACAAAGATATAAGGTTCGCTGAGTGAATGCTTCACTCAGCAGGTAAGTCTAAGGAACTTGAATTGTTCCAGATTGGATATCATGGATCTCAACCTATAATTTGAAGTCAGAAATACCCATACTTATTATTTCCTTATATATGAGTTCCATCTCAGTTTCTTGTTTTAGGTTCTTTTAGTTTTAGTCACTGGGTCATTTTCATGTCTGAATCCCAGCCCAGCTTTCATACCACACAGTTTTGGTTTTGTGGTTGCACCAAGCCAACTTTTTTGAAGTCTGGCCTACTTTTCTTATCGAGCAGACCTTTTCCAAGGACTTTTTCCTTCCTTCCTTCCTTCCTTCCTTCCTTCCTTCCTTCCTTCCTTCCTTCCTTCCTTCCTTCCTCCCCTCCTCTCCTCTCCTTTCCCCTCCCTTCCCTGATTCCTTTCCACCTTCCTTTTCCAAACCACAATTGGAACAGTTTGCTTTGGTCTACATTGATGCAGCTTTCCTCTTCTGGTCTTTGCTTGAAGAAGAAGAGCTGCATGCAAATGAGATAACACCACCTAGTAGCAGAACCAGTCCAACGGCAAAATTTGGTCTACTCTGTTATCATCTAGTTATTAGCTGTTCAATACTTCAAAGGAAACATAAAGGCCACCAGAGACAGCAGGGTTTTTACATGGTCCATGTTCCCTGCAGGCAGTATAATATCAAACCTACTGTTCCTGCAGCTCATAAATGTCACTCGTTTCCTTACTTTCCCTCTGAATAAAAAAAGGCAAGAAACTTGGGAGAAAGAGGTTTAGGTTTATTAACATTTATAGGCCGCCCTTTTCCCTGAGGGGACTCAGGGCGGCTTACATAAAATCAAGGGAGGGATATACAAACAATAACGTAGACAAACATAGAATAAAATAATGAGCAACATTCATTCATCATTCGGGAGGGGCGATTATCTTTGTCCCCAGGCCTGACGTGCTAGCCAGGTCTTAAGGGCTATGCGGAAGGCCTGGACGGTGGTGAGGGTACGAATCTCCACGGGGAGCTCGTTCCAAAGGGTCGGAGCTACTACAGAAAAGGCTCTCCTCCTTGTAGTTGCCAGCCGGCACTGGCTGGCAGATGAAATTCGGAGGAGGCCCAATCTATGAGATCTAATTGGTCGCAGGGAGGTAATTGGCAGAAGGCGGTCTCTCAAGTACGCAGATCCACTACCATGGAGGGCTTTGTGGGTGACTAGTAGCACCTTGAAGCGCACCCGGAGATCAACAGGTAGCCAGCGCAGCTCGCGGAGGATAGGTGTTATGTGGGTGAAACGAGGTGCACCCACGATCACTCGCGCGGCCGCATTCTGGACTAGCTGAAGTCGCCGGATGCTCTTCAAGGGCAGCCCCATGTAGAGCACATTGCAGTATTCCAGCCTAGAGGTCACAAGGGCCCGAGTGACTGTTGTGAGAGCCTCCCGATTCAGGTAGGGTCGCAACTGGCGCACCAGGCGAACCTGGGCAAATGCCCCCCTGGTCACAGCCGTCAGATGGTAGTCAAAGGACAGCTGTGGATCCAGGAGGACTCCCAAGTTGCGAACCCTCTCTGAGGGGTGTAGAATGGAGTACTGGTCGAATTGTTGGGAGGGAAACACAACAGCCACTCGGTCTTTTCCGGCAGTTGAAAGAGGCAGTTGTTGTCCTCTGATTATGTGCCAGGAAAAAGAACATAGAATAGAATAGAATAGAATTTTATTATTTGTATGCCGCCCTTCTCCGGGAGGACTCAGGCCGGCGAAGAAAGGGGAAAAAGGGGGAACATAAAACGAAATACAGATAATTAAAATAAGCAAGAGTCACACAACCATACAAGTCGAGAGAGGAGGAAACTCATCACCCCCAGGCCTGCCGGCAAAGCCAGGTTTTGACGGCTTTTCGGAAGGCCTGGAGAGAGGTGAGGGTCCGAATCCCTGTGGGGAGTTCGTTCCATGGGTGCAGAATCACATATTGAGTGTGGCCATAATGACTAATTTAAGGAGAACTATACTGTATTACGGCATCTTATCTTAACAGCTGGAGCTGCTCCAGGTGCATTTCGCAAGCAGAATTTTGAAGAAATTGCTTGTTACCTTTATGAACTAAACCAAAATATGAAATATGATTCCATTCTGTGAAATGCGTGGCCGAATGGGCCATCTTTTTTTATGAGCTGCATTTAGTAAATATTAGTTTGCAAACTTTCAATGAATTCCCATCTCCCCATTCGTGTCAATGGAATCCCCAAATGTGCACTGTACATTTGTTATTCTCCGAAGAGGAAATTAACCTTTACATCCCCTGGATTTCCGTATTGTCTTCTTCTGACTGGGAATGACTGTCTTGTGCACAGAATGTGCAGTTCATTGCTTAGAAGCCAGATGGGAACTAATGATAATCACTTCCCAGAGTGAGACACCTGTATAATTATTATGCCCCTAAGATGGTAAAAGTTTTCTGTTTATATTGTAACATCCTATATGAGATATTCATTTATAAAAGTTAAGAATGTTGAAATACTTCTGATTAAACAACGTATTGCCTGATGAGGATATTCCTTTGTGATTAACTACTATAGTAGTGTTGGAGCTTCAGGGCTTCCACATTTAGTGCCTGGGAAAGAGGGAGAGGGGATAGCAAGGTGTTCTGACCCCCCCTTCTTCGCTCGTTCAAAGACGACAGGCAGACAGACTTAAAAGGGAATAACTTTATCAGTCCTCGGCTCAGACTGGCTGCGAGCCCAAAATAAACATAAATAAAGTCTCTGGCAAGAAGATAACAGAATGCAAAAACAAAGCTCTCTTACGGCCAAACCAGGTGTACAGAAAGAAAGCAAATCACTTCTCCAAGTGTCTCTTTGAATCAGGGTTACAGAAAGCAAATCACTTATCCAAGTGCCTCTCACAAACAAACCACGACTGATGAACGATGAACGAACGTTGACTTCTGCAACCAGGGCGTGGCACCATCAGTCCTTTTATCTCCAGAAAACAACACTAACGAGCCCCAGCTGCATTGTTATTCCTGCATCCTGACTCAACTCACAGCAAACGTCTGCTGAGTCACAACAGCAAGGAGTGGTGGAGGATTAGCCATAACGACATTCCTTTCTCTAAAAGTCAAGGGCATTCAGCCTGCGTCTGGATGGGAGTGACTGGGGATTGTCTCCGGTTTGGACAGTGAATTGATTGGACCATGTGATGGACCTGTGGGTGCAGGAGATGGATCTTTCACTTTCTTTTGGGTGGGAAAAACCCAGAACGCTCAGATTTGGGTTTTCCCAGATGTGACAATATGACATCGCTAATAAAATGGAACCTTTGAGGAACGTCAAGCCTCGGCGACTTCTTTCGTTGGATGTGTTACTTGGAACCCTGACACACGAGTTCTCATAACAAAAAGTATTATTTGACCATTCAAGATCAGTAATAAAACAATATAGCAATAGCAATAGCAGTTAGACTTATATACCGCTTCATAGGGCTTTCAGCCCTCTCTAAGCCGTTTACAGAGTCAGCATATTGCCCCCAGAGTCTGGGTCCTCATTTCACCCACCTCGGAAGGATGGAAGGCTGAGTCAACCTTAAGCCTGATGTGATTTGAACTATAGCAATAGCAATAACAATAGCAGTTAGACTTATATACCGCTTCATAGGGCTTTCAGCCCTCTCTAAGCAGTTTACAGAGTCAGCATATCGCCCCCAGAGTCTGGGTCCTCATTTCACCCACCTTGGAAGGATGGAAGGCTGAGTCAACCTTGAGCCTGGTGAGATTTGAACTATAGCAATAGCAATAACAATAGCAGTTAGACTTATATACCGCTTCATAGGGCTTTCAGCTCTCTCTAAGCGGTTTACAGAGTCAGCATATTGCCCCCAACAACAATCCGGGTCCTCATTTTACCCACCTCGGAAGGATGGAAGGCTGAGTCAACCCTGAGCCGGTGAGATTTGAACCGCCGAACCGCCGAACTAGCAGTCAGCTGAAATAGCCTGCAGTGCTGCATTTAACCACTGCGCCACCTCGGCTCAACAATCATCTTAAAACATTACACACAGACAAACACAGTCTATTGTTACAGAAATTAAATCTCTACGATGCTTTTGGTGACGCTGAAATTTTAGGAGCCTCAATATTTGCTGCAAAATTTTGAAGGTTCATACGAAAATTGTATGGATAACAGTGTGAATCAAGAAAAAAAACTGGTAGCTGCTATCCTAGTCAAGAGATCAAAGAATGGATTAGTTGTACATGTTTTCTATCACTTGTAAGGATGAGTTTACAAGTCACAAATCCAAAGAATGGGGAAACATGATCAAGTTAAAAGAACTCTCAGTCCATCTTCTCTTTATGTTCTCTATCCCAGAAATAGTACAGCTCAATACAATAAGAAAACTGCAAAATTCTGCCTAACCCCACAGCAGACAAGTCATTGTTTCATTCATGCAACCTCAGTACTATGCTAATCATTGTACTGGCTGGACAGAAGAAATTTCTTGCAAGCGTCACCACATGATCGAATGCAGTGGCATAATCTGTAGGGGATGGATGGCAAAAGAGTTTTTTTCTCTTCTCACAAGAGCTGTACTGGATTTCAAACTGGATCACTTGATCAGATTTATTGTCTGTACAACTGAATAGCATTTTCTGTGTGGAAATGCACTTGTTAAAAGTAAAATATTTCACGGCTTCCAAGAAACAACTTATAGCAATAGCAGTTAGACTTATATACCGCTTCTTGGTGCTTTCAGCCCTCTCTAAGCGGTTTACAGAGTCAGCATATCGCCCCCAACAACAATCCGGGTCCTCATTTTACCCACCTCGGAAGGATGGAAGGCTGAGTCAACCCTGAGCCGGTGAGATTTGAACAGCCGAACTGCAGAACTGCAGTCAGCTGAAGTAGCCCAGTGCTGCATTTAACCACTGCGCCACCTCGGCTCTTGGATGTAGATGGAGAGATGAACAGTTGAGAAACTAGATGGGATTATGGGCCAGTTTTTACGGCTGTTGACGATAGTGTTGCTGAAAATATTTAGAAAATATGCTTCTCGACTTTTAAGCTGTATTTGAAGAACTCACTTAAGAATGCCTGCATCTGATTCAGACATTCATTCTTATAATTTTAGGTAAGGGTGAAGGAGAAACTACCCATGTTGGCCCCATTCTTCCATCATCAACTGGCAGCTTTCATCTAAAACACAATAGGCATAGCAGCCTTAGAGAAAATGTGCACAATGTGTAATACTTATTTAGATTCCTAAGCCTCTAAAACAGTGTTTCTCAACCTTGGCTACTTGAAGATGTCTGGACTTTAACTCCCAGAATTCTGGGAGTTGAAGTCCAGACATCTTCAAGTTGCCAAGGTTGAGAAACACTGCTCTAAAAATATAACCAAATTGTAAGTTGCAATTTGAGAGAAGGGAAAAACTAAGTACAGTGTATTTTATCGATTCACTTTTTTCCCCATTCATTTCAATGAATTAATTGTAATTTAACATTCAATCCAGTTTAGGATTCTTGCTGTCGTTTCAACACCATACAAATGCCAATCCCCCTAGATCCATTCCACCATAATGCCAAATCACCCCTTGGCCTGGAAAAGGTGGTTTACCCTTGGCTCTACGGTGTAAATCAGAATAAGCCTGGAGCAGGCTGAGAGATAAATCATAAGAGAAAACGAAGGCGCCAAGAACAGCCTGTGCTCTGCAGACAATCCGTCCCCTCCTCCATTTCCATTCATTGCCACGAGGGAATACGCAGAAAGCAAGGTTTTGTATGTTAATTGTTTAGGAATACACTAATTGATCAACCGTGTTTGATAATTATTGTCCTCTGAAAAGACCGCTTCCTGCAAATGCTCATGAATTTTAATCCACAATCTCAAAGTGGTTCATGTCCTTTAAAGCAGGATCTGAATCCGGCAGGAAACATCAAAAATGACCCACTATATAAGTATAGTATAAGTATAATCTTTATTGTCATTGTACTTAAATACAACAAAATTGGTTTTAACTTCACTGGTGCAAAATTATAACAGAAACGATAAAAGAAAGAAAAAGAAAAAAAAAACTAGAGTGTGCATGGAGTGATTGTGGTTGTATTTAAAAATATCACAGCCCAAGGATATAAACTATCTTTAAACCTGTTTGTTCGGCTGGCTATACTTTGATGTCTTCTGCCTGATGGTCGAAGTGCAAAGAGACACTGATCAGGGTGTGAATCATCTCTGAGTATCTTCCTTACTCTGCTAAAGCAGCGATACCTGGCGATGTCATCCAGTGGTGTCAGAGGGCAACCAATGGTTTCTTGTGCCGAATTGATCCCTCTCTGTAGTGCCTTCTGATCCGCAGCTGTTAAACCAGCATACCATACTGTAATGCAGTATGTGAGCCAGTGGTGGGTTGCTAATCCCATTCCAACCGGTTCGGTTGGAACGGGGCCGGCGGCGTCCTCGTGCACGTGCGCAGTTCACGCATGCGTCTTAGCGCCTGCGCGATGCTCCAGCTGCTCGCGGAGACTCGTGCAGGCGCTGTATGTGCCATCCAGCTGCTCGCGGAGAATCGCGCAGGTGCTGTATGTGCCATACGCCTGCGTGGAAGCACAGAAGCCTTCAAAGACCGGTAAGGAGCGCGGGCGGGTGGGTGGGCCCTTCTCCGTTCCCGGAAGTTACTTACTTCCGGGTTCGCCGACCAACCGGTTCGCGGGGACCGCCGCGAACCAGTTGAAACCCACCCCTGATGTGAGCCCACTTTCTATGGTGGGCCGATATTGTCGATATTGTTCCAGAATAAAGTCAACCACAATCTACTTCCAGTTTCAAAGTGACACTATTGTGCTAATGTGAGAATTAGACTATTCTTTAAGAGGTTTTTATAATGGCTTTCCAAATATTGCCAAGGGAGTGAATTTTTTATATTTGTCATTGTCTGCCTCCCTAAAGGAAAGCAGCCTTGAAAGCTTCACACATACTACAGTTCTCACCCAGTGGTAGGTTTCAACATTTTTTACAACCTCTTCTGTAGGCGTGGCCTGCTTTGTGGGAGTGGCTTGCCGGCCATGTGACCGGGTGGGAGTGGCTTGGCAGTCATGTGACTGGGCGAGCGTGGCCAACTTGTAAAATGTGGTGAAACTCACGTAACAACGCTCTTGCTTAGCAACCAAAATGTTGGCTCAGAAACTGGCATTTGAAGCACCCAAGTCTTAAAGCTGTCAAGTTACAAGACCCTTGTTCCCCATACCCTTTAGAAAAAAGAACCCCAGGGGAGTTCAAACTTGGCAGCTTTAAGACTTGTGGACTTCAACTCCCAGAATTCCTCCTCTCGCTCTTCATCTTGATGATGTGCGGACAGGCGGAGGGGGAGGGAGTTGGAGCCGGTTCTAAATGGCACTGTAGATTTGTGGAACCTCTTCTATAGAAGAGGTTAGAACTGGCAGGAACCCACCCTTGTTCTCACCCCATGGGCTAAGAACCATGACAGCGTTGAGTAACTCTCATATATGCATATATGCAGTTCTATACAAAGTCAGTGAGGGGAGGATCCAAATTATCTTAATTTTAAAAATGTCCCAGGACAGATGTTTCTGTATCACTATGTCAAGGTAGAATCAACTTCAGCTCTCTGGAAAGGGTGGAGAGGAGAAAGATTAGGAAGTTCAAGGTCAGTGATGGCGAACCATTTTTCCCTCAGGTGCCAAAAGCGTATGTGTGAGAGCGTGATAGCATGCCGAGGTGGCGCAGTGGTTAGTGTGCAGCACTGGAGGCTACTTTAGCTGACTGCTAGTTCGGCAGTTTGGCGGTTCAAATCTCACCGGCTCAGGGTTGACTCAGCCTTCCATCCTTCCGAGGTGGGTGAAATGAGGACCCAGATTGTTGTTGGGGGCAATATGCTGACTCTGTAAACCGCTTAGAGAGGGCTGAAAGCCCTATGAAGCGGTATATAAGTCTAACTGCTATTGCTATTGCTATGCTCATGCGTATTGACACCCATAATTCATTGCCTCCTCGCAGCACCCCCCCCATGCATGCGTGAACCTCCATGCTCCCTCTGCCCCTCCACAGACCCCACACCCCATTTTGGTGCTAGCAGGCTTCACTGAAGCCTCTTAGAATCAAAAACAGCATGTGGGGGGCTGCTCCCCCCCGCACATGGTGCGCTTTTCCCAGCAGTGTCCCAAAAATTAGCTGGGCTGCGGGAGGCGTGCACGCATGCACAGTGGAACTGACCTGGGCGATGGCTCGCGTGCCTGCAGAAATGGCTCTGTGTGCCACCTGTGGCACGGGTGCCATAGGTCCGCCATCACGGCTCTCGGTGCAAACGCGCGCCACTTCCACTGACAAAACTGTAAACCACCATTTATGGTTTGTTTTCCAGAGGCCAAGTTAGGCTGTAATATTTATTTCTGTTTGGAATAATCCGTAAAGAGGATTTATTTACAATTCCCCCCCCTTGCCCCCAAATCTTATGACCAGAAGTATACTTTGCACTAAATTAATGCAACGTGGCAGTTAAAAACAAATCAGCAATTTGGGCTGACAGCAGATGGTAGATCAAAAAAAAGAGAAAGAAAATAGAGGACAACCAGTTTGTAATTGAGTTTTTGTGTGATACGAAGAAAAAAAAAAGCATATAGTATGTTTGGCCACATATGGTCACTCCAGAGCAATTTTCTTACAGGAACCACTTAAGACACGTGTAGCAATCAATGCAAATCAGATCCTATGCAATTTGTCAAACCTGGCACCCCTGACGTTCCATCTGTGCTTAAATTGTACTAAACACATAAACAGATTGATTATAATCATTGTTGCAGTTGTCCGAAGCCAATTTTTTTTTTTACAGAAACAGGAAGAGTCGGGAGAAAATATGCCTAACCGTAATTCTTATTTTCATTGCTAATATTTGGAAAATACTTCAAAATAACTGGGGAGATGGTGGAGGGAGATGGACTTATTCAATGCAAATCCCTGCAATGGTTGCCTAGGTGACACCAGAATGCTTTCTTGCCTCCCGCTGCTGACTCTGCAGTAAAGAAAGGTCATTTGACTATGCCAGGGGGCAACAGCATATATGAACCTAGTTAGAAGCTGCAAGGGGAATAAGCATCTCATAGCTATCCCTGAATGTTCAGCTGCCATTTGTTTTATCTAAGAGATGGAAAGAATGAGCAGGGTGACTACCTCATAAAGAATTAGAATTATTTCACACTTCACAGGTTCTGTATTTCTTCTGACAAACAGTGGCTAGGACAGTGTTTCTCAACCTTGGCAACTTGAAGATGTCCGGACTTCAACTCCCAGAATTCCCTGGCTGGGGAATTCTGGGAGTTGAAGTCCGGACATCTTCAAGTTGCCAAGGTTGAGAAACACTAATCTAGATACTTCTGGGAGGGAGGGGGGGGACTGCCTGGCTATCCCAGTGCAGTGTTTCTCGGCGTCGGCGGCTTTAAGAGGCGTGGGGAATTCTGGGAGTTGAAGTCCACGCCTCTTAAAGCTGCCAAGATTGAGAAACACTGGCCCAGCATGTGGCTCCCTTACTAGATGAGGGCAAAGATTCTGTGCTTGAAACCAATTCGTGACTTCCGCTATAAATAATACTGAAGCAACCCCCCCCCCCTTTTTTTAAATTGGATGGATACAGTTCAAGCCCCGCATGTTTCCCCATCGCTGTTGCTCTCAACACATTTATGCGTTTAATCCAGATGGATTTCCTGTTCTCTGGCATGTCATTCTTTGAAGCCCAGATGTCAGAGCTGCAGGCAGTTGTTTAACAAATTGTCTTTCACTTCTCTGCCTAAGAAGATCGTGTAATTTGCTTTATCTTCTTTTTTCTTTTCTTTCACACGTGTGGGGATATTTTTGCTAAGACAGGCAGGCAGGTTAATTAACACCACTCCCCAAATCAATGAATAAATGATAAAAAACACAAATGCCAAAACACATAAATGCCAAAAAACACAAACACAGACTTTCAAAATGCAGCTTTTAGACAGGCTCATATAAACATATATGCCTGTCCTGTTCTTATCTATCGCATCACCTTCCATGAAAAATACTCAAGAAAGTACATGTGAAAATGGAATAATAATAATATAAGAATGGCAAAGAAAAAGAATAATTATGTGAATGTATACCTATAACTGTATGTAAGAGAATAAATGACAGTAAAGATATAAAGCATAATATAGGTAAATAATATCTGGTCATAAGTAACTAAGTTTAAATAAATAAAGAAATGTAGATAAAAATGGATAACGAATAAGGAGATTATGAACGCAAGATAGAAAGGTATAGTAGGGGAAAACACTAACTGCAAAGAAACCGATTCGGAACTGCGGTATGATATATGATGGAACATTGTTCCTATGTTGTTTTTAAGTTATGTGTTTGTTTTTGTTGATGTGCTTATGTGTTTCAAATAAAATAAAATTATCAAGAAAAAAATAAAGTATAGTTGACAGTCAAAAAAGAAGAAGAAAGAAAGTACATGTGGGAATAGGAGGTTGTGTCAGCCTCTATACTGCTTGCTGGCTATCGGCTGCCGTAGTAACGGGGAGGGTGGGGTTTTTCAGTATTTGGGAAGGGAATCGTGCTGGTGGAGAGATCGCGAAAGAGGGAGGTTTGTTCTCACCATCTTCTGTGCATGCTGAAGGCTTGTGTTTGGGTTTGGTCAAGGCCAACCATCTCAGCATACCAGCTGGATGAGCCCAGCTGAAGATGCACCCCACATGACACACCTTGGGGGCTGGAGATTGGCCATGTAGCTCAGGGTTGTTGGGGGGAGGGATTTGGGTAAACTTTTGATATAGCAATAGCAGTTAGACTTATATACCGCTTCATAGGGCTTTCAGTCCTCTCTAAGTGGTTTACAGAGTCAGCATATTGCCCCCAACAACAATCTGGGTCCTCATTCTACCCACCTCGGAAGGATGGAAGGCTGAGTCAACCTTGAGCCGGTGAGATTTGAACAGCCGAACTGCAGTCAGCTGAAGTAGCCTGCAGTGCTGGATTTAACCACTGCACCACCTCGTGCCATTTAGCCTCAGATCTTGCTTTACTTTTGCTGTTTTCACTTCATATCCAGTAAAAGTACCTTTACTCTAAACCAATGGTATTCAACCTGGTCCCTACCGCCCACGAGTGGGCATTCCAGTTTTCGTGGTGGGCGGGAGGGGTTTGCTGTAACTCTGCTTTATACATTTTATAAAGTAAAGTTACTTCCCTACTTTATAAATCACCATTTACTGTGGAAACGGTGGGCAGTTAGAAGATTTGACTGCTAACAGAGATACCAAATAGCAATAGCAATAGCAGTTAGACTTATATACCGCTTCATAGGGTTTTCAGCCCTCTCTAAGCAGATTACAGAGTCAGCATATTGCCCCCAACAACAATCCAGGTCCTCATTTCACCCACCTCGGAAGGATGGAAGGCTGAGTCAACCTTGAGCCGGTGAGATTTGAACCGCTGAACTGCAGATAACAGTCAGCTGAAGTGGCCTGCAGTACTGCACCCTAACCACTGCGCCACCTCGGCGGTAGGTATAAAAAGGTTGACTATCCCTGCTCTAAACAAATGGAGTTGGGGGTTTCCTTTCTTGGTTATTGAATGAGGGATGTGTGACGCGTTTTATCTTCCCCAACTTCCTTGTGAGATGATTGACAGAAAATGGCTTATGCCTCGCAGTATGGTTGAATAGGGAACTAATTTTTTCCCATTCAACATTGCTTTTGCACAACTTTAATTTTTTTATACCGCTTCTTTTTTATACGCATCTTCTGTGATGTTACATTCCCTCCCCCAAGTAACTCTATGGAGTCTATTATGCTAAGAGGTCAAGGCTGGGTGATTCACGTTCACTCAAAAAAAAAAATTTCTTTAATTCGGAGGAACACATTCAAGTCTCTTATGATTCCAAGCAGGGAGAGAAAATCTTTCTTTTTTTTTTTTCATTTTACTTTATTTGTATGCCGCCCTTTTCCCTGAAAGGGACTCAGGGCGGCTCACAACTCAAGGGAGGGGAAAAACAAACAAAGTTACAAAACATAAAGACCATACACAGTTAAAAAAAAAAAAAGCACAACAATCATACCATTCGAAGTGGGGCTGCAAGTCTTTAGCCCCAGGCCTGTCGGAACAGCCAGGTCTTAAGGGCTATGCGGAAGGCCTGGAGGGTGGTGAGGGTACGAATCTCCACGGGGAGTTCGTTCCAGAGGGTCGGAGCAGCCACAGAGAAGGCCCTCCTCCGGGTAGTCACCAGTCGACACTGGCCGGCTGATGGAATTCGGAGGAGGCCTAGTCTGTGGGATCTAATTGGTCTAGTGGAGGTAATTGGCAGTAGGCGGTCTCTCAAGTACCCAGATCCAATACCATGAAGGGCTTTGTAGGTGACGACTAGCACCTTTCTGTAGTTTTTTTTCCCCCTCTTGACCTGGAAGGGGGGGAAAAAAAATTCAGCTTCAAAAGTTAGCCAACTAGAAATTTGTGCAACAGAATGGAGGACATTGGGACTTTGCAAGCTTTAACTTTATCTGACTAGTTTAGAGGGCAGTCTATATTGTGGCCATTTGAGTCCCAGCCGGGCGCTATTGGCAGTCAGACAGACACCTATAACTTGCAAAGACCCGGCGTTATCCATTTGGTTAGTTGGCTAACTTTTGGAGATTCCTGCCCCCCCCCCCCCCCGGTCCAGTTTAAGGAGAAAAGCTGCAGAAAGATTTTCTGTCCTTGCTTTCTTGCTTCCGCTACTCTCCAACCTGAAATCAAGGTACGGGATAAAGATTAGACAGCAGAGGGTGGAAGAGTTTAGTTTTGGCACCTAGGAGCCGAGGTGGCGCAGTGGGTAGAGTGCAGTCCTGCAGGCCACTTCAGCTGACTGTTATCTGCAGTTCAGCGGTTCTAATCTCACCGGCTCAAGGTTGACTCAGCCTTCCATCCTTCCGAGGTGGGTGAAATGAGGACCCAGATTGTGGGGGCGATATGCTGACTCTGTAAACCGCTTAGAGAGGGCTGAAAGCCCTATGAAGCGGTATATAAGTCTAACTGCTATTGCTATTGTTAATTGGGGTGGGATTGGGGAAATCGATAAGTCTGTCCTTCCCAGCTTCTTCTTTTAAAAGAAAATTGTTTGTTGAACAAATGTGGCTTTCTAGAAGAGAGGGAAGATTTGGAGAAGCAGGGAAATTTTTTTTTCGGAAGCTCGTCCTGAAACTGTCACCTTTTATCCAGGCCTGGCAGAAGAACTTTGCAGCCTCTCAATGCTCCCAAGCTGATCAGCAACCAGCTCCAAGACACTTTTATTTTGCCCCCAGAAAGGCAGAGTTCCCTTGGCAGGAGGAATGGCAGGGGCAGAATTAGGAAAGGCAGGCATCCCTGTTGTTTCTCATTGGCAAGACAAAATATCTGTGCGGTGGCTGGCATTGCAAGGCACTCAAGGGGCGGGAAGTGGAGCATGGGGCATCTCGGGGGGGGGAGGCCTCGAGAGGCCTGAAGCAGGTGGGCTTGTACCTGAACTAAGCCCCCCCAGAATCTCCCCACCCTTAAGCTCCACTTAACGACCCATGCATTCATTTAACACACGAATGGTATCAAACTCAATCGTGTCATGTGAACATATCGTGACCTATCACAACATTTTTCGCCTTTGCGGAGCCGGGGTGGCTGTGTCCTGCATGGGACGCATCCAGCCCGTGGGCCACCAGTTTGACATGACTGGTTTAACAAATGCACTGGAGAAATCAGGGATGGCGGGTTATTACTTGAGGCGGTTCATTTAACACGGTCCCAAATTCTGACCTAATCGGCAGGTTCCATTATAATTGTGACTCGATAACTACAACCACGTATGTAACATGTTTCCCCCAAAATAAGACAGGGTCTTTTTTTTTTTCCACCCGCGATATAAGCGCTTGGCCTTATTTTCTGGGAGGTCTTATTATTTTTGTGGTGCAGGAGGCGGCAAGCGTAGTCACCGCATGGCTGCTGCTGTGTTACAATATTTTCACGGGAGGGCTTATTTTAGCGCATGCCCTCAAATGCCCAATTTGGCTTAATATCCAGGGAGGTCTTATTTTCAGGGAAACAGGGTGCTCGTGGTTGAACTGTAGAGTCCTGGGTGCTCTCTGAGCTTGGCCTGCAAAGAAACAACCACGCTGTCAGCCTCTGCTTTGCTGTTGCTTCGGCTGCCATGAAACGGGGAGGGGGGACATGGTATTTGGGTGGGGTTACTAATTGTGCTGGAGGAAGTTTCTGGAGCTCAGCTGCCTGTTGGACTACGCATGCGGAGGAGGTTCCCGCCAAGGCTAATGGCACCGATATTCCATCTTGGTGATGCCTTTCAAAGTTATCTCACACCTGACACTTGGGAGAATTATGATTGGACTGTAACTGTGATGCCAAGGGGTGGGGAATGGGCTATTCTATATATCCATCGCTTTCGCGCCTAAATAATCAGACTTCGCTTCGCTATGCCTTTAATCATTTATAATTAGTAAAAGTACACTTGATTTCTATTCATGGAGTCTCGTGGTCTTCTTTCCTAATTACCTAATGGAGAGGTCCTGACACACGCTCAGAGAGGACTAAAGACTACACAACGATTAACAATATCTCACAGACACATCTAACCTGGTGAACAGCCAGGTCTTAAGGGACTTCTGAAAGGTTATCATGGATGAGGCCAATCTAATCTTGGAAGGGGATGGTGTTCCAAAGGGCAAGTGCCGTGATGGAAAAGGCTTAAGGCCTTGTGTAAGAAAGGTATTTCTTGGCAACGCACTGAAAACTAGGTGATATTACAACTGGTATTCTTCCATGTTTAGAAAAACCTAGAACTAAACATTGGTATCTGATCCAGGAAGCTTTCAGTATTAGCCTTAGGAGAATTATGTATTTCCTGGAGGTAAATAACATCAATCTTTTCTTGTTTATAGTAAGTAATGACTTTTGATTGTTCAACTGATTACCCAAACTTTAAAAATAATTGGTAGACGTTCTCAGATTAGCATAAGAGATGTATAATTTAATGGCATCTACCTCAATTTATATTTTGTTCTTCTTATCCAGTGTGCTTTTTAAAATTTACTCTTTCACAGATAATATTTCGAGCGTAGCATTTTTAAGAGAATGAAAAGAAGAAACATCCAGACAAAAATAAAATGCATTAAAGAGACAAAAACCCTTCACTAAGAGGACTCTGTGGGATCATATTTTCCAGATTTCATCTCCTTAGGTCGTGTAACTGAAGAAAAAAAATTGCGCTGACTTTGGTGGGAAATGAAAGAAAGCAAAGGAATTAAGCTTATAGTATGTTTAATGCAACTGTAAATTTAAAATATGCCTCTCGAACAATGCCCCAAAGAATAAAACATGGCCCCAATATTGCCTCCCACCCTTCTTGATTTCTCTAACTTCTTGATTTTACTGCCTAACCTGCTTCGATCTTCAGGAACTTAAAAAATAAAACAGCAAATAACAATGAAATATGTTCTCTTCCCCAGCTGTAAAAATCGCCCTTCCTTGTTCCAGTACCAGTTTTTTTAAAAAAACAAGGAGTGTGATTGTACAAACTGCTTAGGTAATGCTGCCAAAAAGCTTGAAACATGTTCTAGAAAAAATGTTTTTTTATTTAAATCCTATCTTCCCAGTGTAGACTTAATAAACCTGACCAATGACAAAGTTTGGGGTCCTCCCTAGATAGAATCCTCATTCTCTTTTCTAATTTGTTTGTCTAGAGATGAACAAAAGTATAACGGATAAGAGCCTGTGGCCTAATGGCTAAGATGTCTGCCTAGTATGTAATGTAGCCCAGGTTCGATTCCCAGCAAGGGTATGGCTAGCTGATGAGAGCTAAATAGCTTGAAATAGATCTATCCTAGTCTCCCTTTATTTATTTATCAGCACAAATACAACAGAACAAAAGTATATATATATATAGGAAATATATAGCCTATGTCCAGGATAATATAGCACTTATAGTTGTCTAAAGATGTATAAAAATGTATGTGCTCATCATAAATGCTGCTCCTCCAACTACAGTACAGGTAATCCTCAACTTATTCATATAGTGGCCATATGAAGGCACTGAAATAAGTAACATGACCATTTTTCATACTTATGACCATATGCAGCACCTGATCAAAATTCAGATGCTTGGCAACTGGTTCATATTTATGACGGTTGCAATGTCCCGGGGTGATGCAATCCCGGTTTGTGACCTTCTGACAAGCAAAGCCAATGGTCAGGCCTGCAATTATATTCCTTTTAGAATTTTGGCCTGCCACATTTTCTCTTATTTCATTATGCTGTTTCATTAGTATAGTTGATGGGAGGGGGGAATAGACAGGGAGTAGGATTGTGGAATGCATTGTTGTCATTCTTTACTAGAAGCCAAGGTCATCTTTCGTCTCCGCACTTTTACACCTGACCGGAAGCAGCTGGGTGGAGAACACCAGCGTGGAAGAAGAAGATTGGACCATGTGATGGATTTGTGGGTGTGGGGACAAGATCATGAACTTTTCACTGGGTGGGATTCTGATGCAATTTCCAGAATTGGGATTTACACAGATGTGCTAAGATGTCTGATTTATTAAACTGGAACTTTAAGGATCATTTTGCCTTGGACTCTGATTTAATTCTACATGATACGTGGAACGCTGACACCAATGGGGAAACAAGATTCACGTAACAACTGTGTTACTAATTTAACAATCGCAGTGATTCACTTAACAAATGTGGCAAGAAAACCCGTAGCACAGGGTGAAACTCACTTAACAAATGTCTCTTAGCAACATGAATTGTGGTCATAAGTTGAGGACTACCTATATTACAATTTTGCCTACGGATATACAAACGTGACTCTTGATGACTTGGATGGCAGTTTATATGGAGGTGGGCCACAGAATTCTTTGACGTTCACTAACCAGTGTACAGAAGATGCATTGGCATTGTGCTATTGTTGTCATCTGCTCCACAGGAAACTCCCCAAGGCAGAGTTTGCACAACACAAGAGGATCAAGCACCAAATCCCAAGTAGGTCTGTATCTGGCTGTAGTCATTGCAGAATAATCTGAAAAGGGAAGGGAAGAGTATATCAATTTTTGAAAAATCTGTCACAATTTCACATTTCCGTTATTCTGAATATAGTAAAGTGTTGTCCAAACAATTTTTTTCAAGCAGACATGAGCAGCATGAAGGTCATAGATAGCCCTATCAACATCCTTTTATTTGTCATTCTTGGGTTTCCAGATTTGGTACTGCCAAAATAATAATCCCCCCTTTTTTTAAAGGCAAAATATACTTTGATGAAGTTAACACACTCATTTTATTATATCCCATCATTCCCAAAAATTTAAATGTTGCTGCTGTTGTCAGTCTGTGGGCTTCGGCCTGGGCCTGTCCTACAGGATGACTAATTTTACTCAACAATGGGAAAGCTGGATCAAAGGAATAAATTGTCCTAAATAGCAATAGCAGTTAGACTTATATACCGCTTCATAGGGCTTTCAGCCCTCTCTAAGCGGTTTACAGAGTCAGCATATCGCCCCCAACAACAATCCAGGTCCTCATTTCACCCACCTCGGAAGGATGGAAGGCTGAGTCAACCTTGAGCCGATGAAATTTGAACAGCCGAACTGCAGATAGCAGTCAGCTGAAGTGGCCTGCAGTACTGCACCCTAACCACTGCGCCACCTCGGCTCTTCCATTCACAAATCAATGGAGGAAGTCAAGGGAAAACCTATTTGTTGCTTACTCTAAATGCCAGTTTGGTACCCTGGCTGTGTCCCTAAAGGTGTTTTAACCAATCAGAATATTAATCACCTCCATCACACCACCATGAAGACCATCAACATTTCTGTTTTAAATAGCATTTTGGATGTCAACATTCAAAGAAACTCTAATGCCTCTTTTTTCATATCACTACCGATTGTAGGCAGAAGCTTTCAAGCATTACACAATCACTTCTGCGATTTCCTCTACTTGCTAAGGAAACAAGAACTAATATTCAATTCTTGGCCACAAAGAGGTATGGGGTTTGTGTTTTTTTTTTTCATTACCACTGGCAACAACTAGATAGGAAACAAGACAGGGAAATGGAGGAAAGGTCAAGCAATCTTATTTTCTGGGGGTGTTTCTTCTTGAATTTTGTTCCAAAGGGGGGAAAAAAAAGAAAAAAAAAGTCATTGAACAAGATACTAGCTTCAACTTGAAAATCCACTGTGATTATGTGAAGTTGTGTGAAAGTGTGCTATGTCTGTACAGGAAGGAGGAGAGGGAGAGGGAGGGATGAGAGAGAGGAAGATGGAATAATTATATGTATATTAAACCACAAGCTCTTCGTTTTCTCCTCCTCCTCCTCCATAGATGTAGGGCTTAGGATAATCTAAGTTTGAGTCAAGGAAACAATTAAGTGACAGCAACAAATATAGCAAAGATAACCATGGTGGAACTAAAGGAAACTTGGTGCTTTAAATGGGATATTGTGTACATCTATTTTTGTTTTATTCATTCTTGACCTTATCATTTCCCATTTTACAACATTTCTTAAGTAAGCCATTCCTATTGCACTTCAGTTTATTATTGTATATGGTAATACTACAGTAACTCACCTTTTGATGTAAGGTAATGATTTGAGTAGAAATGGATGAGACTTTTCTCACATTTGCAATTTCCGGTATGATTTTGTAATACAGAAATTGTATGTTACATGTGGGAACAGTTCATACTGTTGGGAAAATACTGTTGTTTCTTTTTCAACTATCATTCATTCCAGGCAATAGCCCAGGTCCTCTCTACAACCTTTCTTTCAAAATCTGAAGGTCTTAAAATGTTCCCATTTCCTCTTATAACGAGATTATGTTTTCTAATAGGTCCTCATTTTTCCAACAGTATGAACTGTTCCTACATGTAACATACATTTCCGTATTACAAAATCATACGGGGAAATTGCAAATGTGAGAAAAGTCTCATCCATTTCTACTCCAATAATTACCTTACATCAAAGGGTGAGTTATTGTAGTATTATCCAGTACGGTCTGCTTATTAATAGCAATAGCAGTTCGACTTATATACCGCTTCATAGGGCTTTCAGCCCTCTCTAAGCGGTTTACAGAGTCAGCATATCGCCCCCACAGTCTGGGTCCTCATTTTACCCACCTCGGAAGGATGGAAGGCTGAGTCAACCTTGAGCCGGCGAGATTAGAACCGCTGAACTGCAGATAGTAGTCAGCTGAAGTGGCCGGTATATAAGTCTAACTGCTATTGCTATTGCTATTCTTTCTTGCTTGTCCACCAAAATCAATCCTCTAATTCTGACAATCACTCCCTTTTTGCAAGCCGAAGTTAATCTACTTTGCTATTACTCTGGCCTTTTGAACAGCTATTTTGCAAATCCAAAGATAACTACTAAACTAAATATTGCAGGTATGCTATTCTAAAACCTGTTTTTCTGTTGTTAACTATGAGTAGAGAATCCTGCAAAAGACGATCAAGAAAGTATCACAAGTAGTTCCAAGGAAAAAACAGATGACAGGACAGTTAAGCCTTCATTTAAGACCCTCTGCCTTCTTTCCTACTACAAGCTATTTCCTCCCAGAGAAGTTTTACAAAATAAATAACATTTGAGCTAACTTTACACATGGCTGTCCTTTCTTTAATAAATGTGAGCCATCCCTCGGACAGCTAAAAGGAGATAGAAACATAGAAAAAAAACGATACGTAAATAAATATTCCAATGAACTCCCCAACTCAGTGCAGAACTGCGAATCCTTAGAAATTAAATACTAAAGTAAATTACCATTTACATTTAATTAATACTGTCATATAAAAAGGGTGATTCAATAACATTTCTGATGCAAATTTGTGGTAAGAGTTTCAGAACTTTAGAATATAAATATTTTGCTCTTTGTCCCCAGAATTCAACCACTGATTTCTTGTTTGTGAATGGTTCAACCAAATCCGCTTGCTGGTTATAATGCCTGAACAACTAACATACAAGCTCTGTGTGTTTATTTTTTCAGTGGTTGAATAAGAAAATATTGTTTGGGAGAGAAAATAGATTTCAGTAAGTATTGTATATACATATAAATTTAAGATTCAAAGTAGTTATCTACTGTATGTTGTATTACTAAGATTAAATAAATGAATTAAAAATCAGAAAACAATTCAGCCACTAACACATAATCTACAAAACTCACATAGGGGAATTAAAATCAGGAAAGTAGATGGCCTTTAATAAACAAATTCTCAGGGACAGTGTCTATGCCCCCATCCCAGGCCTGTATCTACTGGGATATTGTGACTGTAATTGGGACATCCATTGTTATAGTCAAAGACAACATGGAAACCTAACAGTGGTGGGATTCAAATAATTTAACAACCGGTTCTCTGCCCTAATGACCAGCTGGGTAGGTGTGGCTTGGTGGTCATGTGACTGGGTGGGTGTGGCCAACTCAGCATCACTAACTTCAATGGGCACTTCGCCTTAGCTGGTGCAATGCAATAAGGGTTAACCGGAGAGGCAGTTTCTGTAAGCAGGGCACTAAAGATCAGGCTAGAAACAGCTCCAGAATGTTTCCTTCCTTGCAGGATTAGCCTAGTAAAGTGGAAAAAACCAAAATGAGATTTCTTCCAACAACCGGTTCTCTGAACTGCTTAGAAAGTTACCAACCGGTTCTCTCGAACAGGTGCGAACCGGCTGAATCCCACCACTGGAGCCTAAGTAGGAAATGATGCCTCACCCCCCCCCCCCCTTTTAACATGCACTGCTGCACATATCACACATGTATAAAAGGAGACAAATCTTCCGTCTTCTCTTTGTGGCACCATTTTGATGCTGTTGATGAAGGTAGCTGAATTAACTAATGTGGGAGAGGGAGGGAGGGAAAGAGGGAGTGGGAGAGAGAGGGAGGGAGAGAGAGAGAGAGATGACACCAACAGATAAGCCATAGAATAAATTGTAGTCTGTTGTTCATCTTATTTCTCTCTCCCTATTTTTGCCTGCATTTTGTCTCATTTTTTGCTAGTTATTTTTTTAATGCTTGCTGATCTTTACTGAATCAACACAAAGCTATACATATATTTTTTTGTTATTTGAAATGAGTAGCATCTGTGCATGGTTTGATTGGCGTGTATCTGGGGAGTGACTGGGAGTGTGCCAGGTGCAAAATAAACTGGAAATTACAACCAGTAATTATCCAAGATGTCTGAAACGTTGCATTTACAGAGCTTCTGCTGCTTAAAACTTTCTGGCTCTGCATGTTTATTTTTTCAGTGGTTGAATAAGAAAATATTGTTTGGGAGAGAAAATAGATTTCAGTAAGTATTGTATATACATATACATTTAAGATTCAAAGTAGTTATCTACTGGCCTATTTACCTGGGGAAGTCCAAGCAAAGGCCCTCCTGCTTCCAGGTGCAAGGCCCTTTAGCGCAGGGGTCTCCAACATTGGCCGCTTGAAGACTTGTGGACTTCAACTCCCAGAATTCCTTAGCCAGCAATGTCTTCAAGCAGCCAAGGTTGCTGGCTGAGGAATTCTGGGAATTGAAGTCCACAAGTCTTCAAGCGGCCAAGGTTTCTGGCTGAGGAATTCTGGGAATTGAAGTCCACAAGCCTTCAAGTGGCCAAGGTTGCTGGCTAAGGAATTCTGGGAATTGAAGTCCACAAGCCTTCAAGTGGCCAAGGTTGCTAGCTGAGGAATTCTGGGAATTGAAGTCCACAAGTCTTCAAGTGGCCAAGGTTGCTGGCTGAGGAATTCTGGGAATTGAAGTCCACAAGTCTTCAAGTGGCCAATGTTGGAGACTCCTGCTTTAGCGTCACAGTTTGGAATGTCTAAATGGAAACCTAGTTTTTGCCACTCCATTTTCCAGTAATAGTTATTTGAAAATTTTCCAGTGTAATAAATTCATAACTGTACTTTTCAAGTTTTATAATTTGGGAATTATGCATAAATTGCTACAGTCTGATTCTTTAAAAACAACATTACTTGGGTCTGGATTAAACATTACCCTATTAAATGCAAATGTTTCAGTTACATCCATTTAAACAAAATGCACGACAAATGGGTGTCAAACCCAAATATCCAGGATTTTTTAGCATGAATTGCAGGAAAGCGTCTAAAATTATTTCCTCCAAATAAAAAACACTGAACCTTCATGAGAAATAAATGCAACCAGGGGAAAAACAATGTGATTTCTACTGAAGGACTCTGTGATATGAGAAGGTATCTCACAAAACATTGCTGAACCTCCTAGAAACACTGCGCATAGGAAAGGGGGGAGGAAACAGTGAGAGTATTCTAAACGAACTTAAAAAGAAATTATTCATAGAATCTCAGCTGGAAGGAAAATCATAGCAGACCAATTCGTATTCCCCAAAAAATCAATCCACTGAAATGACTACTTTTGGTAATTTAAATTGCAATCCATTAGTGTTGTGGCCCAGCAGGAGCCATTGGAGCTGCCACCAGACTCCGACAGCGAGGGGCCCTATGAGTCGGCTCTGGAAGATGTGGAGGACCCTGGACAGGGTTCCGACTC
The DNA here is from genome assembly GCF_009769535.1 of Thamnophis elegans. NCBI lineage: Eukaryota > Metazoa > Chordata > Lepidosauria > Squamata > Natricidae > Thamnophis > Thamnophis elegans. The sequence goes on along the minus strand of NC_045543.1, from coordinate 3,356,615 downwards.
CGAGCAAGGCGCAGAGAGGCTGGTTGGCCACCAGGAGGCGCCTGAGCCCTGGAGCAGCGGTGAGAGCCAAAGGGAGCGTACTCCCGAAGTCAAGCCTTGGAGCAGTGGGGAGGAGACAAGGGAGTGTGATCCTGACATCATGCATTGGAGCAGTGGGGAGGAGACAAGGGAGTTGGTCCTGGATGCCCAGCAACGGAGGGCTAATAGGCGTAAAGAACAGTTACGCAGTTACAGGAGATAATTGAACTCAGCTGGTGGTAATTAGGCTCCTCTCAAGACTATAAAAGGAATGACTTTCCACACGCTCGGCGCAGGAATCAACGTATTCATTAGAGCTGGAGAAGCTATCGTGGCTGTTTTGGGAGGTTGGATTGCTACCAAGGTTAGTCTGTGCTGGATTGCTGCCAAGGTCTGGTCTGTGTGTCAATAAATCCTTGAAGTATCTGTCTCAGGAGGGGGATCAGAACACATTAGCATCTAAATTGCCAACTCAGAAGGAGGTGGAGGTGAAAGGCCTTACCCACCTGAGAATCCCATGGCCATTTGCAGAAGCAGCAATTTCACAGTAAATCTGCAACTTACACAAACCAAATAGAACCTGGGCCTCAAGATTATCTAATGACAGCATGTGTGTGATGTCACTGCATATATTTTGGTGTCACTGGGCTTGCTGCAGATGAGACTCAGTTCTGACTACACCCTTCCTGCCAGTTTAACCATTTGTAGGCAAAAATCATATCCACTCTTATATTCAGGGTAGCCTTACTGATACTGATGGGATCGATTTTTAAGCATGCTTTATACTGCAGCCTTATTTTAATATCAAGTATAGTTACTTTCGCTGAGTACCTCTCCTTCAATTAACAAAAAGTCCTCAAAAAGTCGGATGACTTATTTGTTTTATCCTTCTTCTAGTACCACGCCTTCTGTCCAAACAGAATTAAAACATTTGGGAAGTACCGGGGCTTTTTATAGGTTTGTGCACACAAGCTACAAAAATATCACACGGGTACTTCACTAGAATGGCCAGGAATCATGTCCTTACAGTGATGCCCATATCTTGAAACCTTGCCCAACTTCAGTTCATTTGCTCCACCTTCCTTTTTGGGATGCACCAAAAAGGCTAACACATCATGCCACGGTGTGCTGGCCATGCTCTGCAAAGCAGGACACGTTGTCCTGCCAAAAAACTATTCTGGGAATAATTTTCCTTTAAGGCTGTTTTACCTTTGCAAGCCTACCTATGTCAATGGTAATAATATTTGGGACCGAGGGAAGAGTGCCAACACAGGGCCTTCCTTTTTTAAGCCACTCTGCTTATGACAAAGCAGGTGCTTGTGTGTTTCATAGTTCTGCATTCCAAGGAATGAAGGGCCTGTGGTAGACCATCAAATGAAATCCTCCTTTGACCGTGTCCCGGTGTGACATCCAACATGTCCGTACTTGAGCCTCAGTTAGCCACAGGTTTTTTATTTTAACGAGAAAACAGATTGTGTAACTATTATTACTTCTTTTGGATTCCATCACCTGGGGGATGGGGGGGGAGGTAAAAATACTAAAGTTATTTTAGTTGTTTACCATTCAATCCTATTCAGTTCAGTTGGGAAGAGCATGAAGGACCACAACTTTAAAATATCAGCAGCTGGCATTCTTTTTTTTTTCCCCTTCCAGGAAAAAAAAAAAGGTTGTTGAATTTCTACTTATTTCAGAACCTTAACCCTGGGAAAGCTAGGCCAATTAAGGTTGAACCACAAAGAATAGTAGCAATGTATAGGATAAAAGCAGGCAGGAAAAATTCCACTTGCCTCCTAACAAAACAAAGAGGCTCATTGTGACCAATGCTTTTATGTCTCATAGTTGTAGGTTTAGGTTTATTGGCTACTGTGAATGCTACGTGCAGAGAAGGGATCAGAGTAGTATTTTTAAGCCTCAGCAACTTTAAGATGTATGGACTTCAACTCTCAGAATTCCCCAGCCAGCATGAAAAACACCAAGTTAAACAAATGCATTTGTGCAGCTGGGAAAGCCAATCATAATTAACAAAATCTGGTCTTTTCTGACCTCTCCATAGCCATTTCGGGGAGTGCCTAGAAAAGGTTGGCTTCAAGCCCCACCCCCCCCCCCCCCGCAACAGAGTTTGGAGAGGTTACAGTTGTCAGGCCTGGAAGACATCTTTTGCATTAGGCATTCAAGCCTGCCACATTTTTCTACTGTGGGAAAATGGGAGGGGGGATTGTATGGAGTATGGGAGATAGATGGTCTAAATAACATTCCTTTCTCAGAGAGTCAAGGCCATCTCGCCCTGCACCTGGAGTGATGTGACTGGGTGGCATCTCCAGTTGGGACGGTGCCTGATTGGGCCATGTGATGGACATGTGGGTGCTGGGCAGGGTCTTGAACTTATAGCAATAGCAGTTAGACTTATATAGCGCTTCATAGGGCTTTCAGCCTTCTCTAAGCGGTTTACAGAGTCAGCATATTGCCCCCAACAACAATCCGGGTCCTCATTTTACCCACCTCGGAAGGATGGAAGGCTGAGTCAACCTTGAGCCGGTGAGATTTGAACAGCCGAACTGCAGTCAGCCGAAGTAGCCTGCAGTGCTGCATTTAACCACTGCGCCACCTCGGCTCTTTCATTTGGGTGGGGAAAACCTGGAAGCTTTCAGATTCAGGGTTTCCCAGATGTGCCAATACGACATCTATAATATAATGGAACTTTGAGGAAACTCAAGTCTCGGATTCTTCTTTCGTTGGGGGTGTTACTTGGAACTCTGACACTAACCCGATTCTGAAAGTTTCCAGTTGTCAATAAGATCTAATTCAGGTACTATTTCAAAGCCTGTTTTCTAAAAGAGACCGTCAGGACTATGCTTCAAATGCTTGCCTTTTTTCTAACACACATCAAACAGGAGTGGTTGTCAATCAGCAGGTATTATTTCAGGAAGAAGGAAGACAAAACCTTTTAAATAAACATTTCATTGGAAGTTATTAAGAGGCCACGGCTCCGACAAAACCAAAAAGCACATTCTAAAAGACAGCATTTGAGTGAGGTGGCGATTTAAAACTCAAAATTCAGTTTAGGCTCTCCGAGGTCAATCTAAAACCAAAACCCCACCATGCCCTGCCCTCTCTTCTGAGAAGACCACAGATGGAGAAAGACCCCAGTAACCCCTTTGAGTCATGTGGTAGAACAATTTCAGCTCTGGGGGTATACTCAACTATTTAAAGCAATCACGTTTTGCCAACGACGAATCTTTTTCTGGGGCACAGCTTTTTCATTATTGCCTTTTCCTATTTACTTTAATGACCACTGTTTCCTTAAGGACAGCTTTATGGCACAGAATTACCATCCCCGGTGTAAAAATAGACCTTGGCTTCCAAGAGGGCACCACCTCAAGTTTTCGGTTTCTAAAACTGTACAACCTAAATTACACTGGATTGCTTAAGTTGGCATTTTCAAGTTTCCCCCCCCCTCCCTGCAAACCTTCTCACTAAAAGGCACCGCTAGGTCAATGAGAACAAGGATGGTAGGACACCACCAGTGGTGGGTTTCAAAAAATTTTGGAACCTCTCCTGTAGGTGTGGCCTGCTTTCCGGGTCCACTGGTGGAACCTCTTCCAACCGGTTCGGTAGATTTGACGAACCGGTTCTACCGAATAGGTGCGAACTGGTAGGAACCCACCTCTGGACACCACTGTCTCATTTCTGCCAGTCATCAACAAGTATGGTCAATGCTACCTCACTATTATGTCCCAGTCTAAAAACCCTGTCCGAAAAGGGACCCCCAGATAATCCATTTCCTCTGAAGCCACAACCTGATTACCATTTCCCTAAAACTTGAGGAAAAATGTTCAGAGTTGTTAGGGCCAGCAATGAAAATCGTCCATGGCTATTGGATCATTCAAGACAGGAAGGACCATCCCCTCTGACCAGAAGGCCATCACTGCTGTTTATTCCCATACTGTTCTCTACAGCAGTGGCCTCCAGGGACCAGTGTCAGGCCTGGCAGCCATCTGCAGGAAGAATTGGGCCTCCAGGACTGTCACATTCAATGCTGTGGGAAAATGGGAGGGGGGATTATATAGCAATAGCAATAGCAATAGCAGTTAGACTTATATACCGCTTCATAGGGCTTTCAGCCCTCTCTAAGCAGTTTACAGAGTCAGCATATCGCCCCCACAGTCTGGGTCCTCATTTCACCCACCTCGGAAGGATGGAAGACTGAGTCACCCCTGAGCCGGTGAGATTAGAACCGCTGAACTGCAGATAACAGTCAGCTGAAGTGGCCTGCAGTACTTCACCCTAACCACTGCACCAACTCGGCTCTGGAGTATGGGAGATATATATAGTCATAATAACATTCCTTTCTCAGAGAGTCAAGGACATGTTGCCCTGCACCTGGAGTGGTGTGACTGGGAGGCATCTCCAATTTTGGATGGTGCTTGATTGGGTCATGTGATGGACATGTGGGTGCTGGGCAGGGACTTGAACTTTCACTTCAGTGGGGAGAAGGACTTACCTGAATGGTAGGTCTCTGTGCACTGCGGGAGACTCTATACATGGGTTATAACTTCTGCCTATTAGCCCCGATACTTTGAAGTGCTCAGACACACCTCCTAGCCTTGACTGGATCTCAGTTCTTAACGAAGGGGTAAGTCAGAGAAGGTCATCTTAAGTCTTTAGAATCTGACGTGGATCCTGGACTGGGTCCTCCGGGAGGGAATTGAGTCTCCCGCAGTGCAGAGGGAACTACCGTTCAGGTAAGACCAACCGTCCTTCTCCTGTGCACTGTTTGGAGACTCCATGCATGGGATGTACCCAAGCATAGATATTTAAGAGTGCTTGATAAAAGGGTGATGGTGAGGGCCCAGGTTACAGTCCTGCAAATGTCCTCCTCAGACTCCTGAGTTGCCCAAGCGGCAGTAGTGGTGGCACTTGGCACTACATGTCGAATGCAGTGAGGTATGGCTCTGGAATTCTGCTAGGGGTATGCCAGCCCTCAACCACCTACCCATCGTAGCTGGTGAGACTTTCCTGCCCATTGTGGCAGGCTGGAAAAACACGAAGAGACTCTCAGTGTGCCGGAATTCAACTCTTCGTTTTATGTAATGATGAACTGCTCATTTCACATCTAACTTGTGCCATCTCTTTTCCGTCGGGCGGATAGGGTAAGGACAAAAGTCCGGCAGGATGACCTCCTGTGCTCTGTGAAACCACGTATTCACCTTCAGAAGAAAGGACGGGTCCAGTCTTAGAATAATCCTGTCCAGTCGGAAGAGGCACAGGTCTGGATGGACAGAAAGAGCTGCTAGCTCTGAAATTCTCCTGACCGATGTTATGACCATGAGAAAGACTACCTTGATGGTAAGGAGCCTGAGAGACATGGATTTTAATGGTTCAAAGGGAGGGCCTGTAAGGGCTTGAAGGACAAGGGAACTGTCCCAGGAGGGATACCTGTAAACTACAGGTGGGTGTAGGTTGATAGCCCCTGAGAAAACTTTGTACCTTAGGATGGTGTGATAGGGGACCGGAGCCCCTGACAGGTAGAATGACAGTAGCAATGGTGGCCACTTGGCTCCGGAGCATACTGGATGCCAGGCCCTTAGACAGTCCATGTTGCAAAAAGTCCAACACTGTGGGACGGTAGCCAAAGTAGTGTTGATGTGTGCCCCTGTGCACCAGTTGCTAAATGCTCGCCACAAGACCTCATAGATTCGGGTGGTCAAAGCGTGTCTCGAGGCCTGGATGGTAGAGATGACATCCTTGGAGAAATGGCACCTCACTAAGAGATCCCAGGTGGTTAAGTGGAACTCCAGTTCCTCCTGGCTGAGAGAGATTCTGTGCTCTGGTATCCTCCATGGGGGAATGATGGACAGGGTGAGTAAGTCCACGAACCCCGGTTGTCACAGCCAATGTGGGGTGACGAGGATAAGATCTTTTCTTTCAGCTATTACTTTCCTGACGACCCTCGATAGAAGGGGAGGGGTGGGAAGGCGTACAGAAGGCCAGGCGGCCAGTGACTGTGGAAAGCATATGTGGCATCTGCCCCTGGGGCAAAAAGAAGCGTGTCAGGTGAGTGTTCTACGGCACCACAAATAGGCCCACTGCTGGTTGACTGAACCTCTGGGTGATCTCACAGAAGAGCTCCGAGTGCAGGCATCACTCCGTGTGGTCGATCTTGGCCCTGCTCAGCCAGTCCACCTAGATGTTGGTCGTGCCTGATATGTGCTCCACTAACAGAGGTAGGAGGTTGGTCTACGCCCAGAGGCATAGACGTTCGGCCTCGTGCATCAACACTCTGGAGTGGGTGCTGCCCTGATGGTTCACATGTGCCTTAGTGGCAACGGTCCATCGTCAAGATGATATGGCGGCCGGCTATGCAGTGATGGAACCGTCAGAGAGCCAGGTGTGTGGCTCTGAGCTCCAGCCAATTGATGCTGTTCTCCAGCTCGTCTTGAGACCAATGGTCAACTGAGTCTGGAGATGGGGCCCCCAGCCGAAGAGGCTGGAGTCCAATGTGACAGTGACCCGAATGGGTTCCCTGAACAGGTTTCCCATTTGGATGGCCTGGGACTTCCACCACCGTAGGGATCTGAGGACACTCTGAGCGTTGCTAGAGACATGGCACCTCCCATTCTCTGGTAGAGGAGAAGGAGCCATTGCAATGGGCATGTGTGAAGGCGAGGCCATGGTACTGTGTCTATGCAAGATATTAGCTTCCCTAAGAGACAGGACAGCAATATCAGGCGTACCTTGCATCGAGAGGTGACAGTGTCCACAAGAATCCTTATGCTGGTGCAACGGTCCTGGGAGAGGAAGACCATGGACAAGTCGGTATCAATCACTGCATCCAGATGGAGAAAGCGGAAGCTGGGAAGTAGGTGACTTTTCTCTATCTTTACAGAGAAGCCGTGACTCGCCAGGGACTGGAGAACGATGTGTAGGTATCATGTACTTGGTGAAGAGAGGACAATTGGATCAAAATGTCGTCCAGATAACATAGCAGGCGAATGGGAATTGACCTGAGTTGGGCTGCCACAGCTGCCAGGATCTTGGTGAATGTCCTGGGGGCTGAGGAAAGGCCAAAGGGAAGAGCCCTGCATTGGTAATGGTGGTTGTTGTAACAAAACCTGAGGAATCTCCTGTGGGAAGGTCTGATGGGAACATGGAGGTAGGCCTCCTTGAGGTCAATGGATGTCAGGTCTTTCTTTCGAGTACAGGCAAGGATAGACCGCAGAGATTGCATCTTGAATCATCTGTAAGCTGCATATCTGTTGAGCCCTTTCAGATCCAAGGTGGTCTCCATCCCCACCTCCCACCCCTGAGCTCTTGGGAACCAGGAAGATGATGGTTCCCTCGTGGCCCAATGGCACTGGCTGTATGGTCCTAATGTTCATTAGATGGAGGATCTCTGTTTCCATGAGTCCCTTCTTCTCTTTGGGGTTGGCAGGGCATTGAATGAAGTTAGGAGGGGAGGTGACACAAATTCTAGGGTGAGCCCTAGGCGGATGGTCTGCAGAACCCACACATCTGTGGTTGCCTCCCACTGAGTCGTGAAGAACTGCAGATGACCACCAATGGGAGTGTTTAAGGAGTCACTGGGACCTCCGGAAGGGCCTATTGCTGGATCCCCTGAAGAGTTTGCTGAAATAGGATTGCCATTGTTGCTGTCTGCCCCTGTCCCTGAAGGAACGTCGATCGTGGAATTGATCGACGCCCTGGGAATAATTGCGCTGATAATGGTGGGGTGGGAACCTAGTCTCGGCCAGTCTGCACTCAGACTTTTTGGTACGGGAAGGCAGGACCGTCTTTTTCTCCTTTGTTTCTATAAGGACTGGATCTAGAGCCTCATTATCAAACAAGTGACTTCCCTTAAAGCAACCACCATTTGGATTTCATGTCGGTTTGCCAGTGCCTAAGCCAGGCCAGTCGATGGGATGTTACATTGGCGGCCAAAGCTCTGGAAGCAAATTTGGCCCCATTTAAGGTGGTGTTGGCAGAGAACTCCGTGGCTGCTGTCAGCTTGTTAAGGCCTTGGCGCAGTCTAGTGTCCCCAGCAGGAACCCTGTCTAAGATTTGGCACAGTCACATCAGGGATGCTCTATTAAAGTATGGTGTGGCAGTGATCGCCCTAATCACCCAGGCGGAGGCCAGATGAGCCTTTCGAAATGAAGCTTCCCCCTTTTTGTCCTCCACCCTGAGCCCTTCAGCCTCATAAGACGGAACGAGACCCGAGAACATGAGGGTGGCCACCGGGGCATCCACTTTCAGCCCTTGGAGTAGAGTCTCTAATTCTGGAGCTGCAGAATAGAACCTCTTATCCGTGCCACTGGGAGCTGTAGAAGAGTTGGGTTGAGCCCATTGACATTGAACGATGTCAATGAATAGCTGAGGGGATGGAATGGAGTCCTGGGGGGCTGTAGGTTCAGGAAACAGCCTCTCACCTGGATTCTTTACCTCCCTACGGGGCCTAGAGGAATCTCCCGCTGCCACTAAGGTAGTGATGGCCTTAAAGAGGAGAGGCTTGAAGAGTATCGGGGCAAACAAGCTTGAAAACACAGGTTTGTAAGGCTCCATACCCTGATCCTCGGACAGTTCTTGCGCACCAATCTCTCCTTCCTCCCAGATGGAATCCCCACTGTGTTCAGAATAGTGAGAGCCCTCACCATCCTCCACCGCCGCTGGTTCCTGTCTAGTGCTGCTCCTGGTAGACAAAGTAGGACACTTGGATCTGTGATAGAAGGCAGCCTCAATGCCCTGGAGGATGAACTCTGCAATGTAGTCTCTCATTTCCTGAGTAAATGGAGGATCGGCCTGCTTAGAAGGTTGGACCGTAGGCTCCGGAGGAGAGACATGCGTAGAAGGAATCGGGTAAGTGTCTGACGAAGTGCTTTCCATTGGAAAGCAAGCAAGAGGAGCAAAGGAATCATTGAAACAGGCTGGCTGTGTAGTAGGAGCAACAACAACGTCAGGGAACAGCTCACGATGTTGTCTGTGTGTAGTCTGGGAGGATCCCTGGTCATTTGTAGATTTGCTGGCCTGCAAAGCAGTGGTCATTTGAGGCTGTGTAAATAGCTTTTCCAGTGCTTTTTGAAGCCCAGCAGAAAACTTGTCTGAAGAGGAAACTGATTTGGAAGATGATAAATGCCGGGTCTTGGCCTTGGCCTTACCAGGCCCAGGTCTACTCTCAGCCATATCTAGTGGAATTCACTGTAAAAGATCAAGATGGAGAGCAGTCAGATAAATTAAACTACAAGCACTTAGAATCCTGAGATGTAACCAAGTACTTGGACAGTGACCCCAGGAAAGGTAGACTAATTAGATTTCAAAAATTAGGCGCTCAGGAGCAACAGCGCCCTGAGGCTACCAATAGACTGCTAATCTGTGAAGACCAGGCAATTCAAGTGAGGATCATGAGGCCTGAATGAAGAGTGAATCAAAATGGCGGCCGTTAATTGCCAAGTATCCCTTAGGAGAACCAGGCCAAGATGTCTTTGTAAACTTTTTTAAAAAAGACCAGCCAGGAACCATAAAGTTAACACGACACCAGCCCTTCAGGAGGGTGTCGTGCATTATGAGGCACAGTAGTAACTAGCTCCCCTAAACAGCACAGCTTGCCAAGAGGAACTGACAGCCAAAAATGTTGAGGACTCATAAAGTCCTTGAGTTATGACCGGGAGGCCAGCAACAGACCAGGCTGCGCCCTGATTGGCTGAGGTGCAGCATGGCCTGTTGCTAGCCGGCCGAGCCTACCCGATTGGACAGGACGCTGCGTCAGCAGTTGCCAGACACTCCTAAAGCGCCCATTGGTCCATCTATTCTAACAGCTTGTATAAATACCTTGGCGCGGAAAAGATACTTTTGAATCACTGTCAAACTTCTAGAGAATAAAGCCTGTGTTTGTTGAAGTCCTGGCTCTCGCGTCTTCTCTACCCTCGATCCATTAAAAAAAACCCTCACAAAATGGTGGCACCACTTCGAATAGCTCTAAATGGCCACCTCAAATTACCTCAAGACTTGGAGCACTCTGCAGGAGACTCTTGACTCGTTGGGGCAATCTGTTATGCCCTGAAGCTTCTGAAGCCGGAAAACGGTGTTTAACGGCTCCGCGCTCACCTTCGCGCCCTCAGAAAGTGAAAAAGATGTTTGCGCTCCAACTGCCATTTGCATCAATAGGAATAGCAGCGTGGCGGCGAGGCAACAGCGCAACTGGCAATTTCATTCAAACCGCCATTCGTGCTCAAGAGAAGCAGCATGGTGGCGAGGCAGCAGCAAGGCGGCCATGAGAGAAACGGCCCCCTGGATTGTGAGCCGCCCTGAGTCCCCTCAGGGAAAAGGGCGGCATATAAATAAATAAAGTTAAAATCCAAATCCAAATGGCTATCCAACTAGCAAGCAAAATGGCTACGAAGACTATCAAAGCGATCAAGCCGAAAGGAGAACTCATGGCGGTCTCTCCAGAGGCCACCCAATGAAGGCTTACCTCAGAACGGTCGCTAGAAACCTGGCGACCATTCAGCTTCTTCTGGAAACTGAATTGAGGTCAGTATCAGAAAGAGAAATAATTAAAGTATTTACTGGTTGAAGAATCCAGTGATAAAGTTCTAAGTAATGCCTAACACACCTCGGAGAAGAGTTGGAATGCATCTCGTTGGGCTTAGATTGAGTTAAGAACTGAGATCCAGTCAAGCCAAGGCGGCGTGCCGAAACACTTCAAACTCAGTCTCAGGGCTAACAGGCAGAAGTTATAACCCATGCATGGAGTCTCCAAGCAGTGCACAAGAGAATGAGGAAGCTTTCAGATTTGGGTTTTCCCAGATGTGCCAATATGATATCTCTAATAAAATAGCACCTTGAGGAAACTCATGCCTTCTTTCGTTGGGGGTGTTACTGGAACCCTGACAACCGGTTCCATGGAGAGAAGTTTTTGCGTGGCTTGGACGGAGTGTGATTTTGTGTGCTGCCTGCATCCTGTGGATGACGCTTCACTTGTTTGCACGGACGACTTGCTGGCATGCCATGGACCAGTGTCGGCCCATGGACCGGGAGTTGGGGATCCCTGCTCTATACAATCCGAGCCATTGGATAGCTAGAATATTCCTCAAAACAGCCTTGCAAGTGATTCTGCAGCTTCTCTTCCTCCAGGAAGGACTAAATCACTTTTGGCCAGAGCCACAAGATGCTTTTCTGAGAATACAATAAAATGAGAGAAATAGCTACATTTAATTCCTCTAATCGTCACCATATAATCCTTAATATTGGCTTTCTCTAATGGAAGTCTAGGAGTCCTCAAATGTTTAAGAGCCGAGGTGGCGCAGTGGTTAGGGTGCAGTACTGCAGGCCACTTCAGCTGACTGCTATCTGCAGTTCGGCGGTTCAAATCTCACCGGCTCAAGGTTGACTCAGCCTTCCATCCTTCCGAGGTGGGTGAAATGAGGACCCAGACTGTGGGGGGGCGATATGCTGACTCTGTAAACCGCTTAGAGAGGGCTGAAAGCCCTATGAAGCGGTATATAAGTCTAACTGCTATTGCTATTGCTATTTCATCTTCCCGGAGATCCTTGGAAGCCCGCAGTCCAAACATTGCTCAAGTAGAATCCAAACAGAACTGTCAGTAAAGCTTGCTATTATATCCCCACCACATTAGGCCAAAATGCACTGGACTGCAAGCTTCACCATGCTGGTTTTGTCTTTAAAGCTTGCTGTGCTGATCTCCGCATCCGCTTCTCATCTACCCAGTTGCTTCCCATTATTGCTGCCTCCTCAGTCCCTGCTCACATGAGTTACAGTCCACTTCCAGATCAGCTCTTCTAGCCCTCCCCACGCTTTCAAAACTCTTTTCATTCTGCCACACACACCCCCAAACCTCCAAACAAAAAACACAATCACAATTCCAAATCCTCCAAAAAAAGCATTCAACACTTTTGGACACCATCTGATGAAGGGATTTTGAGGCGTGTCGAAAATACACTGGGAAAGGATCTCTGTGTCTTCTTCTACATAAAACAGTATTAATAAATTTGTTTTTAGGTTACGTTAGATGGTCGAGAGTTCGGAAACATAAAATCTGGTAAGGAATTAATATAAATGCAAGTAAACATGCCTGCTTAAACACTCCCTGAGGAGAAATACAACGTGTAGGGTGAAATCTACAGATTGAATCTTTCGTGTGTTTGCATGTGGGTTGTAGGTAAGCAGAAGCAGGCATTTATTTATAGAAGAAGGCTGAAGAATTTCCTACATGGTTTCTCTAGAGATGGTGTCAAAGGTACCCTTAAATTGGACGGATTCTGCATGTATTAGGGATATTATTAAAAGGTTTTTGGTGACATGCAGCAGAGTCCTCTTCCCTTTCTACCCAACATGTGACAACCTGCCTCTCTCACATCCTTTAAAGAGAAGGACAAGTTGTGCAAAATGGTCCTGAACATCATGCAGATCTTCTTCTGTCCCAACTTCTAGTGCATGAAATGTAGCCCAGCAATCACCAGTCATCAAAAAATCAAAGAAAAGGTAGATAAGACGATGTTGCCTTTCCTTCTCTCAGTGAAATCCACTCCCCACAGTTATTCTCAACATGCAGCATTTCTCCACCACATTTCAACCTCTTATCTGTCTTTTCATCAGCCTTCAGGAGGCAAAAAAAAAGAACTAAAATTTAGTTGGTTTACATAACAAGCTTACCTTATCGTAAAATGAAGAAGCAAAGCCAGACACCTCCATGCAGATAATGTATTCATTTATTGATTGATCATCCAACTTGCAAAACCTGACTTTAGGCAACTCACAGTGGCTCAGAAAGCATAAAAACGAAGGAACTAAAAAAAAACCCAGCACAGGAAACATCTAGTATAGCTATGATTAACCGTCACATCTTCCTTACGAAGATCTTTCTTTTCTGAACTGGTTCAGCGAAAGCCTTGGCTCAATGCCTAGGATAAGAATCAGGTTGTTAGGGCTTTATGGAAAGTTTAATAAGAGTCGGGGCCATCTGAATCCTAGGGGAATGCTGTGCCATAGAACAGGTGCTACAAAAGGGGAAGCATACTCCTGGGTCTTGCCAGGTTACCTTGTTTTGTAGAAGGAACTAAAGCATGACTCGCTTGCTGTATCTCATGGGGCAATTTGAGTTAATGGGAAACAGATGGTCCCAGAAATAAGTTGGCTCTACGCCATTCAGTGCTTTATAGACAATCGTCAGCATCTTGAATTGTACCTGGAAACTTCCTGCGGGCCAAAGTAATGGTGTTACATGGGTGTAACAAAGTGTTTTTTTTGTATTTTTGTATTTTATTGTCACTTATAGGCCGCCCTTTTCCCTGAGGGGACTCAGGGCGGCTTACAACTCATGGGAAGGGAGTGCAAGACAAAACGTAAAGTAATATGTGAGTACAAATAATAATAGCAATAAAACACAACATTCATTCAACATTCGGGTGGGGTGTATGGACCCATAACTACTTGGGGTTGCTGCACTTTGGACCCGTTGCAGCTTCTAGATCAGTGTTTCAAAACCTTGGCATATCTTGCCCTTATAAAACACACTTTGTGTCACTAAATTGTATCACTAAATTTAGAAAAAAAAGTGAATTGAAAGTTCCAATTAACATATGAGTCTTTAGGAAGTGAACTAGAAATACTTTAGCATCATTAAAGACAGTATTTATACACAAAACAACCCAGAATTGAAACAAAATGTAAAATCTGATTCCAAAACCTTAAGAGTTGTTGTCTAAATGGAAATTACTGTGCTATGTCTTCATACCAACCATATAATAGCAATAGCAATAGCAATAGCAGTTAGACTTATATACCGCTTCATAGGGCTTTCAGCCCTCTCTAAGCGGTTTACAGAGTCAGCATATCGCCCCCAACAACAATATAACTCTCCCTGGTATTTTTTAATCAGTGAGAGACCTTATGAAGCCAGTTCTAAATGTGTTCATTCTAGACCACAGAGCACAATTAAAATCTACTTTAGCTTTCACCACAATTCAGTGATAGATTTCTTCCTTCCCTTTAGAGGAAATTTAAAGGTGGGGAATGACCTGTGTAGGCAAGGTTATGGTTATACTAGTAGGAAACTGTTACCGCACTTATCCTTCCAGTATTGCAAGAAATGGCTCCACTTTTCTAGGTGCAACTATAACACTAGAAAGAGCTGTAACTAACTTGTAGGAGGCACATCCGTTCACCGAATGTAAGAACATTAATGAAAAGTTTTGAGGTGCGGAAAGCGTTCTTCCCCAATGGATGCCATTTCTTTCTTTTAAACATCAATGCTATATATTATAAATCACAAGTGAAATTTTCCTGTCCCCAAATTAGCTTAGTATGGCCTGGTGAAGGTCACACCTGAAATGGGATAGGCAATGTCATTGAGTCACTGCAGATTATGTCTTAACCCAGGCTGTTTGTTTACTTGTTTATTATCACATACGTATAACTACTCATTGAATACTCTGGACATTGTACACAATTAAAAAAAAATCCAAGTAGTGATGATAAATGTTGATGATGCACTATTGATATTATCTAGTTGGGTAATGAAATGTCTGTATAAAACTTTAATAATTAATATTATTAAGGGTGGATAGCTAATTAAGATGTAAGGGAATTATACCAACATTATTAATTTGGATAATTAATTAAGTTAAATGTTTTTTATGTAAAAAATTGAATTTGATGATGTATGTTGCATACAGCAAAACAGTCCAACAAATGTGAAATTGCAGTTTGGTTTAACTTTGAAGACAATTTAAGAGACGAGGATGAAATGTTAAAGAGTGGGATGGGGAATTCGAGAAACATATTTAGCGATAGAGTTAGCAATAGCAATAGCAGTTAGACTTATATACCACTTCATAGGGCTTTCAGCCCTCTCTAAGTGGTTTACAGAGTCAGCATATGGCCCCCAACAACAATCCGGGTCCTCATTTTACCCACCTCGGAAGGATGGAAGGCTGAGTCAACCCTGAGCCGGTGAGATTTGAACAGCCGAACTGCAGAACTGCAGTCAGCTGAAGTAGCCTGCAGTGCTGCATTTAACCACTGCGCCACCTCGGCTAATGCTGATGTTATTGTAAGAGATTAGAAATTAAGGGCGATTCGTGATATCGTTTATGTATTAAGAAGAAAACAAGTTTAAGATAAAAAATATGGAGAGTAATATGGCTGAAATTGGAAACAGATATGATCTAAAATGGATTATGCATATGAGGGGATGTACAAGAAAAGATCCGGACAACACTTCGTTCATAAAATATGTAAAAAAAATTGCAATAAAAAAGAAATGTCTGTATAAAACAATCAAGCTCAGAGAGCAACATGATCCAAATACAACGGCTTTAAATGTAAAAAGTGTGTTAGGTTTTGGGGAGAGCCTAGCCCAGGTACAGCAGATTTATACAAGGCAAATGGATCGGGGGGGGGGAGGGGAGAGAAGTAATGTGCCCAATTCATTTTCTCTTATTGTGTAGGGACTATAAATGATAAGTTAGGCATTTTGAGTGCATTTGAGAGACTTCCGAAAGTTGCATTGTCTTATGCGCTGTTTCAGTTATTCGTTCAGCCCACATTCTTAAATTTAAAAAAGCTCAAAGATTAATGGAGAAATCTGCATGTTAATCAACAAGTCACAGAACTGAGACTGGGCTCGGGAGTTGTTATTGTTGTTTAAACTCCCATCTAAAGAATATCATTTCTTTCATCAATCAGGCTGAACTCAGCCAAATATGATGTATTTTTCACATTTGATGTTTGCTTAATTAGGCTGCATGGGACAATAAACAGCACTTCAACTTGTTGCACACTTATTCTGTGCAAGTCAATTCAATACAGCTAAACTGAAATGCAAAAAAAAAAAGTCAAGTTTTCATCTGGAAATTCATTCAGGCATCATCCCAGCTAATTAGAAATAAAGAGTCAGAAAAAAGCTATAATTTTCTAAGAACAGAGTTTGAAAATTGCTGGTCAAAGAAAGGAATAATTAGCAAAATGTCATCACTGTACGATTTGTATGATATAAGATTACACAATGCATAAAAGCTCTCTCAGCTGGTAACCAAAATTTAGCAATTTGCTTCATTAATTCATTCTGTGGATAGCCACACATTTAGTGGTATTTAAAAAAAAATGGGATTTCTGGTGTAAAAGTAAAATATTATTATGCTGACAGGACGTAACAAAGCAATTATATTTTTACATGAAAATTGTATCTGCTAAGAGATAAAGGCTCAAACTGATGTTCCTAAGGAAGAGCCCCATTTCAAGACCCATTTTGGGCTGGCATTTTGCTTCTCATCGAGGCCAACTTGAGGGTTGCTTGCAAGAAGGCAAGAGAGACAAACACTCTCTTCTACTAATTCTTCTGTCCCCCAACCATGCACATCGAATCTTCAAGCCAGGTAAACCTGGGATAGCAATAGCAATAGCAGTTCGACTTATATACCGCTTCATAGGGCTTTCAGTCCTCTCTAAGCGGTTTACAGAGTCAGCATATCGCCCCCAACAACAATCCGGGTCCTCATTTCACCCACCTCGGAAGGATGGAAGGCTGAGTCAACCCTGAGCCGGTGAGATTTGAACAGCCAAACTGCCTCAGTTGAAGTAGCCTGCAGTACTGCATTTAACCACTGCGCCACCTCGGCTCTTTAGACCTACTATCCTCCATGATTTTATTAAATCTGCTTTCAAAGGCAATCAAGGCAATAGCCATCATTACATCACATTGTAATGAATATTGCAAATTAATACTTTGCTTGCTTTTGTCTGTCTTGAAACTTTTCCTGATAAACATCATTGGACAGTTGCCAGCCCTCCTAACGTTTTGAGAGAGAAAGAAAATATCTCATCACTTTCTCATCACTTTCTCTGTATTATGCATGATTTTATATATTTTAACGATCCCCTCCCACCTCCCTTTTGCCTTTTCCCAAAGCTAAAGAATCTCACGTGTTCTCGTCTGGACTCTTGGGAATATTGTTTGTCGCCTCTGATCATTTTAGTGATCATTTATGCTTGCCTATCGCCATAATAAAGATTTGATTTAATTTGTTGCCCGCTTCTACAATTTTTCAACTCTATTCCAATATATACATAATTCAGTGGACTTTGACCTAAAATTTCCCAGAATTCCTTTTTAAAAACTGTTGTCACATTAGATACTTTTCAGGACAATGGGACTAAACCTGAATATTGTACCCTTTCCATATTATTGCTAGAATATTAATAATTGCTAGCAATAATACTACTGCTAGAATTTCACACTGAGTTTTATGAATTTTGGGGTGGATGCCCCAATTTATTATTATATAGTTTTTCAAGATATGCTTTCTGTTATTTCAGTTTCCTTTCTCTCCTAAGAAAGATCAGAGCGGGTCCAGACATACTGTATGTCTTGTATCTTATATAGTGGGGGGAATTTAAAAGACAAATGCAGAATTCAAAGAATTCATTAAGTCTTCCAACAAATTTCCAAATTCCATCTACAATTCCAATGTCCATCTGCCTTCAACATTTCTTTCACTTTCTTTCATTTCTTGAAGTGATTTTTCTTTTCTTTTACAGTTTCCTTAACACTATTAGAAAGCCATGCCAGCTCATCCCTGACTTAACTAAGCTTTTCTTACATCCTGATTGAACATCAATTATTGTAATAACCTCTGGGCATTATGAAGAGATTTGGCATTTTGCTACTTCCTTTCAGCATTTTTTTTTTAAACGGTTGTTTTTTTAAAGCGGTTTTTAGAAAATTCCCTCTTATTTAAAATACTACATTGAGCTCAGCTGGCAGTTTTCTATTTTGCAGAGTTACATCTCATGCCAGATCACATTCACTCCATGGGATTAAGTATAGAGTTACCTGTCCACAACCAGTCCTTCCAAAATTGTTCAGAATAGGTATCCGTTGCTAATCACGAGATAGTTGAAATGAAGTTGTTGTGATGTCAGGCAAAAATATTTAAGGAGTGGAATTTGCATTGTGATGCCTGTTTTGTCACTTGTCCACCCACCCACTATGACACATATGGTTCTAACGCATAGTCACTTAGTCTGGGTGTGTTCAAATTTACTGAATTTATCAGAATAAATTCGAACATACCCAGCCTACGTGACAGCATTGCAACAATCTCTCTTGTATGTCTTTCTCCTTTTCTATGCCTTCCTGATTTGGCCCATTATTTTAACTGGAGTTTCCATACTCTATTTCAAGATTTCTTGGATACATGAAGCAGTATAATGTACTGTGGATTAAATAAATGCATGTAAAATGTAGAGCTGGGCTGCAGTGTTGATCTCTGAAACTGTTCTGTACAAAGCGCTTTTATACTACTGACCCAAATTACAAACAGTATTGGATGGAATACAGTCTACAATTTGTTAAGCAAGAGCTTCATTAAGAGCCAAGGTGGCGCAGTGGTTAAATGCAGCACTGCAGGCTACTGCTAGATCAGCAGTTCAGCGGTTCAAATCTCACCGGCTCAGGGTTGACTCAGCCTTCCATCCTTCCGAGGTGGGTAAAATGAGGACCCAGATTGTTGGGGGCAATATGCTGACTCTCTGTAAACTGCTTAGAGAGGCCTGAAAGGCCTATGAAGCGGTATATAAGTCTACTGCTATTATTCATTCGTCTCTCTCCCAGAATTGTTAAACGCAACCATGGCAAATATTGATTTAAACTAGTTGGATCCGTTGCAGTTACAATTTGGTTCTGATACACCATCACAGTGTGGCAAACACTGATTTGCACATAAAATAAAACATGTGGTAGAGATGCTGCAGGATTGTAACTTTCCAACTACCACTGAGGAAGTAAAATGACTGATTCTGCACTTATTTTAAGCAATTGTTTGCAAGCAATATGTGTGTGTGTGTGTGTGTGTGTGTGTGTGTGTGTATGTATGTATGTATGTATGTATGTATTTAGTGTCACAACCCCTGGTATGCCCAAATATGGGAGGAAGTCTACTGCTTCCTTTCTCTGTCTATCGGCTCGTCACGAGAGACCATCCAGACAGAAAGCCAATATTTTTACTGTTGCCTTTGTTACATTTGTGTTGTATTTGTGCTGATAAATAAATACCAGGGGTATATCAGGGCATACCAGGGGTTGTGACACTAAATACATACCTATTTCCCTGGCTCAGCTGATAAAGGAGGAGAACCTTGCGGCTTAGTGGTTAACACAACTGCCTAATATGTAATACAGCACAGGTTCTAATCCCAGTAAGGGTATGGCTAGCTGATGAGAGCTAAATAGCTTGAAATAGATCTATACTAGTCTCCCTTTATTTATTTATCAGCACAAACACAACACACAGACACACACACACACACAGTCTCTCTCTCTCTCACACAGTCACACACACACAGTCTCTCTCTCTCTCTCTCTCTCTCTCTCACACACACACACACACAGATATATATATATATATATATATATATATATATATATATATATATATATATATATATATATATAGATGATATAGATATAGATATAGATATAGATATAGATATCAGAGGAGCGTTCCAAATTGTCTTTCATATGTTTTTTCTTTTTTGTAAGTACACAAGAACAGTCTCTCTAAATTATCTTCTACCTTCATATATGCTAGTTGGAAATACTTTATCATATGATCACAGCTTACGGAGAGTATACTGTGTCAAATTTTCTGGCCTAGAAATTCAACTTGCTCCTAGAAAAAAATGTGCTTCTATGTTATCTTACAGCACAGTCCCATCCCTTCCCAGAAGTCCCGCCACGTTCAATTTTGTTCACTTCCAGAAATACAACATGACTAAGTTAAAATTATTATTAGGCACATTCTAATGGCTCGGTGCTACAAAAAGAAAGATCTCTGGATAACTGTAATGCCATTGCCCCAAAGTTAGCAATGCTATATTAGACGCTGCAGAAACTTGTGGATGGGACAGATGGTAATAACTGCAGCCATTTAGTTAATGCATTTAATCAGCTTGTAAATTGCTGCAAACATGCAGGAAATTCTGAGTGGAACAAATATTTGGCACTCTCCTCGCTATTATGAGAATTCACTCCTATTTCAGAGCAAAAAGTAATTTATCTCACCAAAAGATTTCCCAATGCATAAGCCTGGCATGTTATCTTTCTTCCTCTTTTAAGAATTCAGCACTCTATGGCAAGATGGGCAGCTAACATGGGTGGCTCTACCCTGGGATGAAATCCTCCCGGTTCGGCGGAACTGGTAGGAACGATTGTCCTTGTTTCTGTGAACCGGTAGTAAAATAAAATAAAATAAAAAAACTTCAGAGATTTTTTGGGTGAACCAGCAGAGAAAAAATGCTTTAAAAATCTAATCTAAATCTTAAAAATCGAATCTAAATCTCCACCCTAAAAGTGAGGTGCAACCTCCAAGGGAGTTTAACCGGCTCAGTAAGGGTACAAAAAGGGGTACGGCAGGGTTGCATCCTGTCCCCCTCCCTCTTCAACTTCTATATTAATCCCGATTGATCTTTTACAGAACTCTGATTTCCATCTTCCTAACTTAGCACAAGGCAAAGTGCCAATTCTCTTATATGCTGGTGACGCCGCTATCATTTCACAAACCCCCATAGGACTGAAGAGAGCAATTAGGGCAACACTCGGCTATTGCAGGCAAAACAATCTGCTCCTTAACTTCGATAAATCAAAAAAGTTTGGTTTTTGCTAAAAGACCAAGCCAATACTCATGGAAATTGGAAGGATATAGTTTGGAACAGGTTAGAACATTTAGATACCTTGGTGTGGTTTTCCACTCGCTAGGGACATGGAAGGCACACCTGGATCACACCTTGCAAGTAGCCATTAGGTCCTCAAATGCAACCAAACATTTCTTTTGTACAGATGGAGGTCGCCTAATCTAAATCTAAAAAATCTAAAAAAATAGCTTCCGACAATCGCACGGCTTACAACTGAGCTTTTTTTCCCACTTAAAAAGTGAAAGTGAAAGTGAAAAAAAACTTGGCCACGCCCACCCAGTCACATGATCCTACCAAACCACGGCCGGGGGTGATAGATTTCACCGCTGCCTTTACCACTAGTGTCTCTTGGCATGCAATAAATCTGTTGGGTCTTGGCCCAGGAGGAGGAGGAGGAGTGAAGGTTGGAGGCAGAGAGCCACTGACTTGGATTTCTCAGAGCAAGCACTGAGTCAGCCTGGATGCGTTCAATGAAGCAGCTTTAATGTCTTACAACTGCTCCAGAATTTATGTTATCAACACCTAGGGAGATCTCTCTCCTTTCCAATCTCGGTAAAATTTGCAGCGCTTGGTCAATTGTGCGAGGGAAAACAATCAGGTCTAATAGATCAATTCATTGTTTCCATTATCTCTCTCTCTCTCTGTTTTTCTCCCTCTCTCTATTTCCAAACTACATCGCAAATTGGACTTGGTTATTGAGTCGTTTAAAAAACAACAACAGAGAAGTAGCACAGGATCACTTTTCCTTTTGACTATTCCGTGGCCTCTGGGGCAGCAGGAAAATAAAAACGTTACCAGAATCGCAGCTTGAGAACAGACATTCAGAAGTTTGTTTTAAGTGCATGTTTTTCTTAAGGGCTTTCTATTTATATAACAAATCAAATCTTTACATTCAACTTAAAGCCCATGGATTTTCAGGTTTACATTAGATGCTAAAATTCTTAGCGGGCCTGAAATAAGTTATAAAACTAACTTGCTTATGTAAGTCACTTGCCAGAAGATCCACTCTCTTTTCCAAGAGAGTGCAGAGAGGAAGAGTACAAAATGATATTTTTGATATTTGTATTCTTTACCCTGCCCTAAAACTGAGTTCTTATCCAAGGAAGTGGGAAACCTAGCCACAGATTAAGAATAAAAGGTCGGTATTTTCATTTTGTACTTTTACAATATTTTGTAAATATTTGTAAAAGTTCTTTTTTTCAAAATGTTCATTTAAAAAAAATGAAAGAAATGGAATAATTTTTGGGCAGCTCTGATTTTTCAATCATTTTATTTAATAACCCAATACAAGCATGTCTCTTTCAGATAGCGAAGCCATTACACAGAGTGAGGTTTGATGTTGATATCTTATTCTATTGCACCAAAGGGAGTCGGAAGTCAACATCTTTTCTTTCTTTTTTCCCCCTTTCCCTCTTATCTTCCTACTGTTTTCTTTTGCATTCTTGTATTTCATATAATAAACTAATAAAAAATAAATAAAGGGAACTGATGAGAAAGCCCTCTTCTCCTAGGCTCAATCAAGACTGTAAATCGTGTGAATGGAAATCAACCTGCATGATTATTGATGACATATCATAATTCTTCCTATATCTCACCAGCTGTGCTTGACTTCTCCATATGCTCATCCTACTCAAGGCGTACAAGTCAGAACTGCAAAATAAAATTCTGTATAGTGACGGCCAATTCAGACACAGAGAAGAAGCTGCTTGAAATGCCCTGGGCAAACACTAAGGCAGTGTTTCTCAACCTTGTCAACTTGAAGATGTCTGGACTTCAATTCCCAGAATTCCCCAGCCAGCATTCGCTGGCTGGGGAATTCTGGGAATTGAAGTCCAGACATCTTCAAGTTGACAAGGTTGAGAAACACTGCACTAAGGGATACTGGCAATTTGGCACCCGAGGCTGACATGGATGAGAAACATTCAAGTCAACTGGAAGCAGAAGAAGATAAGAAGCTGGATCCAGGTGCTTCTCCCAGCCCTAGAGCAGGTAGGGCTCTGGGCAGAGGAGATGTCGAGAGCTTTGAACATCATAAGGGCATTCCATTGAAGATCCAGCAAGTCTCTCTTGGGGGAAACTGCTACTTAAGTTTTAGACCATGGCCTCTGTGTGTTTCTGTGCACACTCCCCCCCCCCCATTCCGCCACTTTGGACTTTGACTACTAGGAACTCACGACATGTGGGCTGTCTAGGAATTTGGTGCGTTGCTGCTCTGTATATTTGCACACAGGCCCTATCTACCACTGCTTGTATTTATTAAATCCTAAGTAAAGCTTCTTGTAATTACCCATCATTGTATGTCTGACCCGGGACAGGACAAGTATTCATTTTCTGATTACAACCTTCCCTATTAGACTATTCCAACCAATATTTGGAGAAGATAAATCCTACATCTGCAAATGGAAATTGATTTTAATTAAAATCCAGTTACTTAACACCCAAGTTAATCCAAAAGGGCAAAGATGAAATTGGGTGAAATACGTATATAAAAAAAGAAGACTTATCAATGCTGGTATCACATTCACTTAAAATCCAATACTTCTCACATAGGTTACATATCCCTTGCCTATGGCTGCGACTTAAAAAAAAAAAAGCTTTGAGACTTAAATTTGATGGCATATTTTTGTACTTTAACTCTCAGATAATGTAATTTCCTAAATATGTATATTATGGGTAAGATACCACAGATAGTGCTGCCATCAAATCTATCAACAGTCTCTCTCTCTCCCTCTCTCTCTCTCTCTCTCTCTCTCTCCCTCCCTCCCTCCCTCCCTCCTTCCCTCTCTCTTTCCAGAGATTTTGATCTAAATAAAGAGGCTATAAATAAATTCTACAAGAAGTTGATAGTCTCATAAGAAACAAAGCATGCCGAACCCAACAATCAATAATAGAAATTAAATATATATTTCAAGTTTATAAAACAAAGTTATTTTTCAAATATAAATAATCACACTAAAGATGGGGGAAGCAGAAGAAAGTGTACTTTAAAAAAGAAACATTCTGATAGTACTTCCAATGTATAGAGAAAGAGAAGGAGAGGAGGGAGCAGGGGTGGGTTTCAACCGGTTCGCGGCAGTCCCCGCGAACCGGTTGGTCGGCGAACCCGGAAGTAAGTAACTTCCGGGAACGGCGAAGGGCCCACCCGCCCGCCCGCGGTCCTTACCGGTTTTTGAAGGCTTCTGCACTTCCACGCAGGCGCATGGCACATACAGCGCCTGCGCGATTCTCCGCGAGCAACTGGATGGCACATACAGTGCCTGCGCGAGTCTCCGCAAGCACTGGAGCATCGCGCAGGCGCTAAGACGCATGCGTGAACTGCGCGCGTGCACGAGGACGCCGCCGGCCCCGTTCCAACCAAACCGGTTGGAACGGGATTAGCAACCTACCCCTGGGAGGAAGAGAAAAAAAGAGAAGGAGAGAGGGTAGGAAGGAGAAGACAGAGGGTAGGAGTAGGGGAGAAGTAAGGGAAGGAAGAAGGGGAAGGAGAGGAGGAAGGAAGGAAGTAGAGAAGGAAGGGAGGGAGAAAAGAAAAGAAAGAGAAAATAATGTGGTGTCATAGCAGGTGTGAAGGATGGTAAACAATACATTCCAAATTATACCTTATACCCTTTTAAATGGAATAATAATAGTATAAGAATGGCAAAGAAAAAGAATAACTATGTGAATGTATACCTATAACTCCACGTAAGAGAATAAATGACAGTAAGAATATAAAGCACAATATAGGTAAATAATACTTGATCATAAGTAGCTAAGTATAAATAAATAAAGAAATGTATATAAAAATGGATAATGAATAACGAGATTATGAAGGCAAGATAGAAATGTATAGTAGGGAAAACACTAACTGCAAAGAAACCAATTCGGAACTGCGGTATGATATACGATGGAACTTATTGTTCCTATGTTGTTTTTAAGTTATGTGGTTATTTTTGTTAATGTGTTTATGTGTTCTGTTGATGTGGTTATGTGTATAAAATAATAATAATAATAATAATAATAATAATAATAATAATAATAAAACTTCCAACGTACTTATGCAGTTTAAAATATTGAATAAGGATGTAATCAGGACTAATACAGGATCCAAAGTAAGAAGCAAGACCAAAGTGTTAAATTATATTCAAAACTGTGAACTGGAATTCTTCAACTAATATGTAAAGTGGCTGGGGAAAAAAATATTTAGCACCCGCAGATACTTTAGACACTTTGCAAGAAATCATTTAAGTGAAGTGGCTTCATTTACAAGCCTTTGCAATATTTTGTCAAAGCTTTTTTTTTTTTGAAGATAACCCACTAATTTGTGCTGTAGTTAAAATTTCAAAATTTAGATAAAAAAAACTGGAAAGTTTCACAAGTTTAGTTCCTTCCTGCCTGCAGCCTCTGCATAGCAGAGAATCTAGTGGTAGCTGCCCTCTGAGGTCTTAGCCCTGACAAAACCACCTTAATTTGCTAAGAAAGATGGGATGACTCAAGCACATAAATAATACCTCTGAGATTAAAAATGTAGGCCTTCCTGTGAAACAGAAGAAAGAAAAACCCAGCTGTTTCTGTACTGCTGTGATCAAGGAGAAAAGTATCATAGAACATTCCTAATGCTGAAGGATTCCCTGGCTGAGATACAACTGATAATTTAATCTACATGGGTAGGAAAAATGCAATAATGTCCTCCGGTTCCACCACAAGATGGGAGGACACGTGACCCGTCAAAACCGCGGTAGACAAAAGCGCGCTCGACGAAAGCGCGTACGTGACGTCATCACAGCGCGACGAAAACATCGCGCTGTGATCGGTAAATGTAAAATTAAAGCAAAAACCTTACCCTAACCCCCCCAAACCTAACCCTAAACCTAACCCTAAACCTAACCCTTAACCTAACCCTAAACCTAACCCTAAACCTAACCCTTAACCTAACGCTAAACCTAACGCTAACCCTTAACCTAACGCTAAACGTAACCCTAACGCTCTAAACCTAACCCTAACCCTTAACCTAACCCTAACCCTAACCCTAACCCTAACCCTTACCTTTATGTGAATCGGCTTGCTTTAATTTTATTTCAATTTTAAATTTTTTTCGTCGCGCTGTGATGACGTCACGTACGCGCTTTCATCGAGCACGCTTTTGTGGACCGCGGTTTTGACGGGTCACGTGTCCTCCCATCTTTTTTTAAAATTACTTGAGGAATTGGGGGGGGAGCTTGTTCGTTCTTTATTAGAATCATCGAAGCCATCCTGTCAAAATCTTTCAGACACCGGGTGGTTTGCTTGTGTCGTTACTGCCAAGTGTGAGAACAGAAGTCTTAATCCCCGCAAATCATCACCTCTTCGGATTACTAACCTGCCCCAGCTATTTTTAGATTGTGAAGTCTTGGAATCAGAAAATGGCTTTCACTTGGCGTAAGTAAATGTTTCCTCATCACTGGATGAAAGCCAAGTTAAAAACCCTCAATCTAACTCTCACTATTCATTTTTAGCACACGGAATCTTATGGTTTCCAAATCCCCACTCCTACTCCAAAGCTACAAGATGTATCAACCACACGCTGGCATCAGAAACTAATAGCAACTCCTATGCTCTTTTGATGCCCTATTTTCAGGTCTACCACCAACATGAACAATGCTAATGGGACAGATTTACATCTGTGGAGTGCACCTTCTCTGCACCTGAAGAGTTTAATTTTACGCTCTCTCTTTTCTCATTTGTTTGCCTGCCAGTATATCAATATACCAAAGTTGTTGTGGCCCAGCAGGAGCCGTTGGAGCTGTCACCAGACTCGGACAGCAAGGGGCCCTCTGAGTCAGCTCTGGAGGATGTGGAGGACCCTGGACAGGTTTCTGACTCCGAGCAGAGCGCAGAGAGGCTGGTTGGCCACCAGGAGGCACCTGAGCCTTGGACCAGTGGGGAGGAGACAAGGGAGAGTGAGAAGGAAGCCAGCAATGAGTTGTTCCTGGATGCCAGGAATCGAAGAGCTAATAGGCGTCAGGAACAGTTGCGCAGTTACAGGAGGTAATTGCACTCAGCTAGTAGTCATTAGGCTCCTCTCCAGACTATAAAAAGACTTCTTGTGCACACGCCCCTCTTGCAGAAGTCAACACAGGAATCAATGTCAGAGAACATTATGGTGAGCTTGGCAGGCTGGATTGCTGCCAAGCCTTATCTGTGCTGGATTGCTGTCCAAGCTTGTCTGTGCCGGTTTGCTACCAAGGACCGGTCTGTCTGTTAATTAAATGCCGTAACTTATCTTTGGCTCGGAGTGTGTGTTGGTGCGGGACGACAGGGGTCAGAACACAAAACTATCCAATTCAGTGAGTTGTGTGCCTATTGGTGTTTTTGAGGGTTAGTTACAGGGATGGGATTCAGTTGGTTCAGACTGGTTCGGGTGAACTGGTAGTTCCGGTAATCAGTTGACCCTGCTCTATTCTGTCCTAGATTTCCTTTGTTTGAAGCCCAGGTGATTGCCACGTCTCAGCTGTTTTACTCACCGGGGCTGCAGGAAAAGGTAAGATGTACTGCTGATTTGAAATGCAATGTGCATATGTGCAGCACATGTTTGGTGTGCGTGCATGCAAAGCAAACCAGTTGTTACACCGGTTGAATCCCACCACTGGTTAGTTAGTACTGCCTTAGGAGAACAAGGAAACTCAAGGAGACAAGGAAACTTACAAGGTGGCAGGGAGAGAAATCATTTCAACTCCAACAAAATGGACATTCAGGGATAATAGTAATTTAAAAACGGCAGGTAAATCTATTCTTTCTGTTTTGAAATTGTAGGCAAGTTCAGTTATTATACTTTAGAACAGCTTACAGTTGGTTAAGTTTTTAAAACTATTTTATTGCACAAGGGTTTTGGAATGCCTAGAATTGTGAAATCTTACTGTATTTAAGTCAAAACATCTCCTTTTTCCACAATTTGGTTTAGATGCATTAATGGTGTTTAAAAGTCCCAAACTGTCAGTTTGAGAATGTATCCTGGATTATTCTAACTGTACAGTATTTTCAAAAACAACTATTGTAAAGCAATGCACTAGACTAGGTGTTAATTGTTTGTAAGAACCCTGGAATAAAGAGATAGAATATTCATTTATTAATATATTAGTAGACAAAATTCTTAAACATTATTAAATTTAGGAGCTGTAAACCATAATCATAGCAATAGCCACCACCAAAAATCAAAACTCTGCATGACAAAGCGAGAAATCGAACTGAAAAGCATGTGCTTGGCAATGCAGCACTTGTAACCTCATTTAATTCTTAAGAGATGCCCCAGCCTCACCAATTCTTAGGTTAAAATCATACACAGATTAGAGTAAATTAATTTTCAATGGGTTTCCTCATGACCATCGTTCTCACTTAGCTGTAATGTCAGAGACACAAGTGCTGACTATCTCTCGACCTCCAGATTTTGCTTCTTCAGATTGGGAGATTTAAGATCTGCTCTGTGTTTAGAGACAACCAGCGATGGGTGCTTTCCCCTGATTTGAATAACAAGTACCAATACAGGGATATTTCAGTAAAGCAATAATTCACCATGCAAATGAATAGGATTGGAAAATATAATGTAAATATGTAGAAGTAAAACATGGCCTGCTCCAGGGGTGGGTTTCAACCGGTTCGCGGTGGTCCCTGCGAACCGGTTGGCTGGCGAACCCGGAAGTAAGTAACTTCCGGGAACGGCGAAGGGCCCTCTCGCGCGCCCGCACGCCTGCGTGCGCTCCTTACCCGGTTTTGACAAGTTCTGCGCTTCCACGCATGCGCAGGACGCATACAGCGCCTGCATGATCCTCCAGGAGCAGCTGGAGCATCGCAGACACTAGTACGCATGTGTGCACCATGTGCATGCATGCGCGTGCCGCATGCGTGCACGCACGCGGCGCCGGCCCCATTCCAACCGAACCGGTTGGAATGGGGCGAGAAACCCACCCCTGGCCTGCTCCAACGGTGACCCTGATTCTGTTTACTTTGTAATATGGCTGTTTTGTTCTTAAAATATTACACTCCTGGCAAATTATGCTAATGACATTTGTATTTTCCCTTACCAATAGTCAGAGGAGCTGACCACCACAGCATATAGCGGCGATCAAAATCTCTGTCAAATTTTATATTTTCATTGAAACCAAATTATATTTAAAAGTTTTGCATAGCACAAAAACAGCCTAATAAGTGAGTGCATCGTTTTGTGCCAGACATGTGGCTACACACAAGGTTTCTTGGTCTTCTCTCACTGAAACATGTCATCAGCACCTAACTTAGTAAATGTTCCAGGACACTTCGGAATCCATTCATCCCATGGTAACAAGGAACAGCCCAAGAGCACATTAGGTCTAAAATACTTAGAAGAATTACTCATGTTGGCCAGAAGGGTTGATACGAAGAAAGATAGCCGCATGAAAACTATAAAATGGAAATTCCCGTAGTTTTTCTTTGCACATTTTACTGTCATGTTTAGAATGCTTTCCTAAATTGTGTTGACATGCCAAATTTCCAACGGAAATGTGGAGGAATTACTGAAACTAAAAGTTGTAAGATAATCCTGACTCATACTTTCCCCTCCTTTATAACATCTCAAAGCAAAGAAAGCATTGTCTCTATAATCACTGTAGCCTAACTGATGTGTACTTCCCCTTTGTTTTTCCCATTCCTCTGGACAACTAACACAGAAATTTGGCATTTCAACATAGGCTAGCAAAGTATTCTAGACATGGCAGTAAATGTGCAAAATTGGATTTCACATCTTGTGGGCTAGTGGAGAGACAAGGTGTGCTTATTTTCCTCCTACCTAAAAAAAACCTGTGACTATAATAAAGAATGCTTCCATATTCTATCTGCTTATCCCTTTCTCTATCCCCAGAGTTACAAGAGAAGACTGTGATGCATTCTCAGCATGAGGAAGATTTGATGTCCTCAGAAGCAGGGTGGGAGAGTTAATGAACTGTTGATTTGCAATAACGATGATTAGGCTGATGTGCGCATGGCCAAAGCTTTGGTCCCAGGTTTCTGGGAGGGTACAGGCCCAGTTGAGTCACAGTTCCCAACAGCAGTAGCAACAGCACTTAGACTTATACACCTCTTCATAGTGCTTTATAGCCCTAAGTGTTTTACAGAGTCAGCATATTGCCCCCCAACAATCTGGGTCCTCATTTTACCAACCTCAGAAGGATGGAAGGCTGAGTGAACCTTGAGCCCGTCAGGATCGAACTGCCGAACTGCTGGCAATCGGCAGTCAGCAGAATTAGCCTGCAATACTGCATTGTAACCACTGCGCCATCATGGCTCAATACTTGAAACGTGCAAGAAGGGAAGCTTTGGTTGACAGGTTACAGCTTTTATCTTTTCCCAATAATCTGGGAGTTGGTCTACCTCATATTCCATCCGCCCGGCCCCTCCCTGAATTTATTGGAGACTGACCGGCTGACTGCCTTGACCATCTGCCGATAAGATCTCACAGGTTGGCCCTTCTCCGGGTGCCGTCGACCGGACAATGCCGGCTGGCGACCCCTCGGGGGAGGGCCTTCTCTGTAGCTGCTCCAGCCCTGTGGAACGATTTACCCGTAGAGATCCAGACCCTTCCCACTCAAACATAACTAAAGAAAAATAAAGACGTGCTGTTTTCAGAGTCATAATTCACTAAATAAGCAGTTCCTCTGATTTGTAGCCCATTCTTCAAGGGCATTGATAGCATACTGTTTTGTCCATCTCGTATTCCAGTGATAAAAGCTTCCCCTCCTCTGGAAACTTCATTTGGTGCAACCACGTCACATTGCAAATCATGAGTGGGGAATAACACTTTTAGAACTTACATTTCAAAGGGAGCTTTGTGGCTTGTGGTGCAATTGTGTTATCAAGCCATTACATGTGCACTGTATATTATGAACACAGCAATGTTTACTCTGCACCCTATTTGTAAATATAATTCTATTCACAGTGTGACTATTTACAATTGCTTCCAATGTTTGTAAGCCATCTGGGGGAGGATTATTATCCTGAAAGGTACGACATGAATAACCGTCACTAATAAATGATAGATTTAGATTTAGATTTATTTTATTTGTATGCCGCCCTTCTCCAGGAGGGACTCAGGGCGGCGAACAACTCAAAGGGGGAAAAGGGAAACATAGAACACAATACAAGTGGTTAAAATAGCCAAGAATCACACAACCACACAGGTCGAGATTCGTAGATTTGTAGATTTATTGAACATTTATAGGCCGCCCTTTTCCCTGAGGGGACTCAGGGCGGCTTACAACAATGGGGGAAGGGAGTGCAAGACAAGACATAAAAGAAAAACGTGAGTAAAAAATTAACCATAAAACACAACATTCACTCAACATTCGGGCGGGGTGAGAGTAAATCCTATCCCCAGGCCTGACGGGATAGCCAGATCTTGAGGGCTGTGCGGAAGGCCTGGACTGTGGTGAGGGTACGGATCTCCACGGGGAGGTTGTTCCATAGCGTCGGAGCTGCAACTGAGAAGGCTCTCCTCCGCGTAGTCGCCAGTCGGCACTGACTGGCGGATGGAATTCGGAGGAGGCCTACCCTGTGCGATCTGATGGGACGCAGGGAGGTAATTGGCAGAAGGCGGTCTCTCAGATAGCCAGATCCACTACCATGGAGCGCTTTATAGGTGGTAAGTAGGACCTTGAAGTGCACCCGACGATCAACAGGTAGCCAGCGCAGCTCACGGAGGATCGGTGTTATGTGGGCGAACCGTGGTGCGCCCATGATCACTCGCGCGGCCGCGTTCTGGACTAGCTGAAGTCGCCGGATGCTCCTCAAGGGCAGCCCCATGTAGAGCACATTGCAGTATTCCAGCCTAGAGATCACAAGGGCTCGAGTGACTGTTGTGAGGGCCTCCCGGTTCAGGTAGGGCCGCAACTGGCGCACCAGGCGAACCTGGGCAAATGCCCCCCTGGTCACAGCTGACAAATGATGGTCAAAACTCAGCTGTGGGTCCAGGAGGACTCCCAAGTTGCGGACCCTGTCTGAGGGGTATAAATTTTGCCCCCCCAGCCTGATTGATGGAACGTTAGCCAAATTTTTGGGAGGAAAACACAACAGCCACTCGGTCTTTTCCGGGTTGAGCACCAGTTTGTTAGCTCTCATCCAGTCTTTAACAGCTTCAAGGCCCCGGTTCATCACGTCCACCGCTTCATTGAGTTGGCACGGGGCGGACAGATACAGCTGTGTATCGTCCGCATATTGGTGGTACTTAATCCCGTGCCTCCGAATGATCTCGCCCAGCGGTTTCATGTATATGTTGAATAGCAGGGGGGACAAGACCGAGCCCTGCGGCACCCCATAGGTTAGGGGCCTCGGGGACGATCTCTCCCTCCCCACCAACACCAACTGCGACCTGTCCGAGAGGTAGGAGGAGAACCACTGTAGAACAGTGCCGCCCACCCCCACCTCCCGCAGTCGTCGCACAAGGATACCATGGTCGATGGTATCGAAAGCCGCTGAGAGGTCAAGGAGAACCAGGATGGACGCATGGCCTCCATCTCTGGCTCTCCAGAGATCATCGGTCAATGCAACCAAAGCGGTTTCTGTGCTGTAACCGGGCCTGAAGCCAGACTGGAAGGGGTCAAGATAGTTAGTTTCCTCCAAGGTACGCTGAAGCTGCAAGGCCACCACCTTCTCAACAACCTTCCCCACAAAGGGGAGGTTGGAGACTGGACGGTAGTTATTAAGAACTGCTGGATCCAAGGACGGTTTCTTCAGGAGGGGCCTCACCACCACCGCCTTAAGCGCGGGGGAGGGGAACTCATCAACCCCAGGCCTGCCGGCAAAGCCAGGTTTTGAGGGCTTTCCGGAAGGCCTGGAGAGAGGTGAGGGTCCGAATCTCTGAGGGGAGTTCGTTCCAGAGGGCCAGAGCTGCCACAGAGAAGGCCCTCCCCCGGGTAGTAGCCAGGTGGCATTGGCTGGCAGACGGAAACCGGAGGAGGCCGACCCTGTGTGATCTAATAGAAATAATTGCCACTAATAAAGGATAGAAATAATATTCAAAGAGAGACGGTTTTGTGTAGTGGTAGACACCAGGCTAAAAACTGGGAGATTGTGAACTGTCATCTTAGGCATGAAGCCAGCTGGATGGTCTTGAGCCAGTCACTCCCCCTCCGCCCTAGAATAGACACTGTGGCAAACCACTTCTGAAAAAACCTTGCTAATAAAACCACAAGGACTTGGACAGGAGACAAGTAATACTCAGCCAAGGAGAACCTTAGGAAAAGGGACAAAACACAGGGCACATGGACCAGTGGTGGGATTCAGCCGGTTCGCACCTATTCGGGAGAACCAGTTGTTAACTTTCTAAGCAGTTCGGAGAACCGGTTGTTGGAAGAAATCTCCTTTTGTTTTTTTTCCCACTTTACAGGGCTAATCCTGTAAGGAAGGCAGGAAGGAAACATTCTGGTGTTGTTTCTAGCCTCATCTTCATTGCCCTGCTTACAGAAACTGCCTCTCCGGTTAACCCTTATTACATTGTCACAGCTAAGGCAGTGTTTCTCAACCTTGGCAACTTGAAGATGTCCAGACTTCAACTCCCAGAATTCCCCAGCCAGCAAATGCTGGCTGGGGAATTCTGGGAGTTGAAATCCGGACATCTTCAAGTTGCCAAGGTTGAGAAACACTGAGCTAAGGTGAAGCGCCCATTGACCTGAGTGACGTTGAGTTGGCCATGCCCACCCAGTCACATGACTACCAAGCCACGCCTACCCAGCTGGTCATTAAGGGCAGAGAACCGGTTGTTAAATTGTTTGAATCCCACCACTGACCTGGACACCCGCACATCAAGCCTACCTGGACTGACTGCAGCATGGACTGCAAGAGCACTACGTCCTCTGTATAGCTTGTTTGGGCAACATGAGTGATGTGCACACACACCAAAAAAGAAAGCAGTGATGAGGACACCCCTTTCTGTATTCCAGAGATGGGAAGCTACGGCCCCTTTGTGACTTATGGACTTCAACTCCCAGAATTCTCAAGAATTCTGGGAGTTGAAGTCCACAAATCATAAAGGGGCCATAGTTCCCCAGCCCTGCTGTATACAAAGGTAACCTTGAAGCAGTAGTGGGATTCAGCCGGTTCGCACCTATTCGGGAGAACCAGTTCTTAACTTTCTAAGAGGTTCAGAGAACCGGTTGTTGGAAGAAATCTCATTTTGTTTCTTTCCACTTTACAGGGCTAATCCTGTAAGGAAGGCAGGAAACATTCTGGTGTTGTTTCTAGCATAATCTTTATTGTCCTGCTTACAGAAACTGCCTCTCTGGTTAACCCTTGTTACATTGTCACAGCTAAGGCAAAGCGCCCATCCACCTGAGTAATGTTGAGTTAGCCACGCCCACACAGTCACATGGCCACTAAGCCCCGCCTACCCACCTGGTCATTAGGACAGAGAACCGCTTGTTAAATTATTTGAATCCCACCACTGCCTTGAAGGGACTGAAAGGTGAACCGAGAGAGCCGAAGTGGCACAGTGGTTAGGGTGCAGTACTGCAGGCCACTTCAGCTGACTTGTTATCTGCAGTTCAGCGGTTCTAATCTCACCGGCTCAAGGTTAACTCAGCCTTCCATCCTTCCGAGGTGGGTGAAATGAGGACCCGGATTGTTGTTGGGGGCGATATGCTGACTCTGTAAACCGCTTAGAGAGGGCTGAAAGCCCTATGAAGCGGTATATAAGTCTAACTGCTATTGCTATTGCTATTGAACAGTTCGGCCTTCTTGCTTTCCCATAGGAAGCCCTAGGTCAACGCCATTCCCGCTTCTTGAATAATGATTCTCAAATTACGCCGTACCCCACTGTGCGCTAATGCTGAATCACAGGCAACTCTCAGAAGACATCCAGGTGCCAGGAACTGAGACATGAATAGATCAAATAGCGACAGCTTGGATTATATTGGGGTCTATGCCAAAACTGAAAAGGGGGGATTTATCTATCTTTTTTTTTTGTATGACCAGGCCAAATAAGTTACTATTTCCTCAGTCACATTTACAGCCTCTAAGAACTTGGCCAATCTAGGAATGCCCAAGAAGGGCAGGGCCTCTGCGTGGCCTGAAAGAAATTCATTTTTCCTGGGAAAAAGTAATTGAGGCTTACCACACAAGTTTGTTTACACAGAGCCAAAAATTTCTGGATCTAATCCTGATAGTTCCTGGCACTGTGATTATAAAGGACAATCCAGCAGAGGAGCCTAACCAAGGTTTTCCAAATCAGGAGGAAGAACCAGAATGTCCTGAATAAAAAAATAAAATAAAATCCATTGGCCGGTGCCTTTCATTAAAGAAATAGTCAAATGCACACACACACACACACACAGTTGCAGCCAAGTAATGAAGAGAAGCAGTAACATCAGCAGAAACCAAGGTGATGCCAAATTCACATCATCACATAAATGCCACATTTATAGATTTTTAGGACATCGTCATATACATGGGGCTACCCTTGAAAAGTGTTCGAAGACTGCAACTAGTCCAGAATGCAGCGGCGCGAGCGATACAGGGTGTACCTTAGGTACACCCACGTTACACCGATCCTCCGCGAGCTGCACTGGCTTCCTATTGGTCTCCGGACGCAATTCAAGGTGTTGGTTATTACCTTTAAAGCCCTACATGGATTAGGGCCAGAGTACCTGCGAGACCGCCTACTGCCACACACCTCCCAACGGCTGGTGAGATCCCACAGGGTGGGCCTCCTTCAGATGCCGTCAGCCAGACAATGCCGGCTGGTGGCTCCCCGGAGGAGGGCCTTCTCTGTGGCTGCTCCGACCCTTTGGAATGAGCTACCCCCAGAAATCCGGACCTTACCCACTCTCATGGCCTTCAGAAAAGCTGTTAAAACCTGGCTATTCCGGCAGGCCTGGGGCTGTTGACCTCATTGTTGAGGTCCAGCCCTGATCACAACGAATGTATGCGTGTTGATTTTAACCTGTTTTTATTTTCTTTTTTTATTATTATTTCTTTTTCTTTCGTTGTAAGCCGCCCAGAATCCTCCGGGATTGGGCGGCCTATAAATCGATTTAATAAATAAATAATAAATAAATAAATTTGCCCCCACATGCTTTCTCAATACCCATGGAGGACAAAACTGGAAAAAGAGCTATACATGCATTGTAAGACTGGTTCAACCGTGCAAATTAAGCATTTAGTAACTCAAACGTTAAATCATTTGAGCTCTATCAGCCTTTTCCAATCTCGATACCTTTCAGTGGGGAATTTTGAGTGTTAAACCTTGAAGGAGCCCCCATTTGAGGTGGCTTCAGAATCCCATTGTGGAAGGCAAGAAAGTCTGATCATCACTAATATGGGTAGTCCTTGGCTTATAGCCATATTTGGGACCAGAATTTCTATTGCTAAACAAGGTGGTTGTTAAGTTATTTGCATCTGATTTTATCACCTTTTTTGCCATGGTTGTTAAGTGAATCAGGCTTCCCCCATTGACTCTGCTTGTTGAAAGTCAGCTGGCAAGGTTGCAAATGACGTTCACATGACCCTGGGGCATTTCAGCAGTTGTAAATTGGCACAGTGGTTAGAGTACAATACTGCAGGCGACTTCAGCTGACTGCTAGCTGCAGTTCAAATCTCACCAGGCTGAAGGTTGACTCAGCCTTCCCTCCTTCCGAGGTGGGTAAAATGAGGACCCAGATTGTTGGGGGGGCAAGAGGCTGACTCTGTAAACCACTTAGAGAGGGCTGTAAAAGCACTTTGAAGCGGTATATAAGTCTAAGTGCTAAGTGCTAAATACATGCCATTTGTCAAGTGCCTGAATTTAGATCACGTGACCTTGATGATGCTGTGATGGTTCTGATTATAAGTCACTTTTTTCAGTGCCGCTGTAACTTCAAAACTTTGCTAAATGAATGGCTGTGAGTCTACAGGACTACCTACTGTAGCCTGACTTTCAATGGAATGAGTTCACTTAGTTAGTTCATCTTACCAGAGATTTACCGAGCCGAGGTGGCACAGTGGTTAAATGCAGCACTGCAGCGCTGCAAGCTACTTCAGCTGACTGCAGTTCTGCAGTTCGGCTGTTCAAATCTCACCGGCTCAGGGTTGACTCAGCCTTCCATCCTTCTGAGGTGGGTAAAATGAGGACCCGGATTGTTGTTGGGGGCGATATGCTGACTCTATAAACCGCTTAGAGAGGGCTGAAAGCCCTATGAAGCGGTATATAAGTCTAACTGCTATTGCTATTGCTATTCAAAGAAAAATTAAGAGATGTATGTAAATCATGTGTGGAAAAAAGCCTCATATGAGAATTTTCCAGCTTCAGTTCACATATAACATTTATAAACTTGGAGCAAAGACAAAATGCAAAAACCTCAGTTTTGGAAAATAAGCTTTCTGTTTGTAGCTCATACACTCCTATGTTTCCAAAGCTGTGCCATCTGGTCCTTGTTCCCAAACATGATTTAAATTTTAAAGTTCAAATCGGGCTAGAATTCTCGTTCCCCCAAAATCCAGACTTGAAAAAAGAGGAACCATTCTGACATATCACTCCTCAAAACTCAGTAGAGTTGCTAATGTCACCGCCTTTTCCTTCCTTTCAAATCCTTTGTGGAGAATAGCACGGTGATTATATAAGGAAACAACTCTTATGTAAGGCAAAAATTAGTGATGTTTAATGGTATAGTGATGCCATTTGTGGTTACGCTTGTTCTAAAAATGTCCAGAACAAACTGCCCCGAAGAACCTAAATAGGAAAAAAAAAAGACTCTTTATACTGTATTCCTAGTTAAAAAAAATATTGAGAATTATACTACGGTTTTCTGTACTGTAGGATCTGACGAGGAATACTATTTGAAGCACTTATTTTAGGACAGCCCAAGAACATCTTAGATACGTGATGGTGCAAAGTATTTTTTAACTTAACTTTTTAAACTTTTTAATAAATTTATATGCCGCCCAATCCCATAGGACTCCGGGCGGCTTACAGAAACAAGTTAAAATAAGGAGTTAAAAATAAAAAGAAACAATTTAAAAAGAAACAATTTAAAAAAACAACGCACCACACACTCAATCTTGGTAGGCCCGGACCTCGTTCGTGTGGTCAACAGCCCCAGGCCTGCCGGAATAGCCAGGTTTTAGTGGCTTTTTGGAAGGCCGAGAGAGTGGGAAGGGTCCGGATCTCTACAGGTAGGTCGTTCCATAGGGTCGGAGCCGTGGCACGACAAAACCGCGCTCGACTAAAGCGCGCCCGATTAAACTGCGTCGCTGACGTCATCAACAGGGCGACAACAGCGAGCGCGGAGAAAGAAGAGCGCTTTAAATAGCGCTTTGAAAGCAAGCCGATTCAACTTAAGGTAAGGGTTAGGTTTAGGGTTAGCTTTAGGGTTAGGGTTAGGTTAAGGGTTAGGATTAGGTTTAGGTTAATGGTTAGGTTTAGGGTTAGGTTTAGGGTTAGGTTAAGGGTTAGGTTTAGGGTTAGGTTTAGGATTAGGTTTAGGGGGGTTAGGTTTAGGTTTAGGGGTTAGGGTTAGGGTTAGTGTTTACAGTGTGCTTCTGTCTCCGCGCTGTTGTTGCCCTGTTGATGAAGTCAGCTACGCGGTTTCGTCGAGCGCGCTTTAGTCGAACGCGGTTTTGTGGTGGAACCGGTCGGAGCAGCTACAGAGAAGGGCCTCCTTTTTTGAAAAGGTACTTCAAAGTATTCTCTTGTAAAGGAGAAAGCCGAAAGCCGCCAGGAGATGCAAAATTTATTCCGCTTGGAACAATATAGCAGCATTAGTAAAACACTACATCAGTCTATCCAGAAGCATAAATCTGCCCTCCCCCCTGCTGCGTTGCCGAGCCTGGCCTTCACACATAATAATCAATCTGGAAGCACAGATAGCTGAAACAAAGATAAATGGCTGTTTTATATCACACGGAATTGAATTCAGCTCATGGAGCAATCTGAGACGAATGGATAATCAGCTGCAATTCTTTTTTTTTTTTAAAAAAGGTACAACATAAACCTCAAACAAACTTCCCTCTTCTGAACTCAAAGGAAGAAGGGAACTATCTACAAGCTTGCGCTGCAAAATAGGATTGCTCCTCAGCCTTTCAACCCACTGCCACATGCAGGGAATTCTTACCCCTTAGTCTGAATAACTGACCGCAGACAGAAATAAGTTACTACCACCACCGGCAGTTTTCACCCTGGGGGCAGACATCGAGAGTCAGCCTTCACAGAGACTTTTTTCTCTTAAAGTTAGCAATAGCAGTTAGACTTATATACCGCTTCATAGGGCTTTCAGCCCTCTCTAAGCGGTTTACAGAGTCAGCATATCGCCCCCACAGTCTGGGTCCTCATTTCACCCACCTCGGAAGGATGGAAGGCTGAGTCAACCTTGAGCCAGTGAGATTAGAACCGCTGAACTGCAGATAACAGTCAGCTGAAATGGCCTGCAGTACTGCACCCTAACCACTGCGCCACCTCGGCTCTTGGGTTGAAGCCTTTCGAAGCTTTCTAACAGAAGCCGGAGGACATCTGGTGACATGAGGATGTCACTGGAAGGAGACCAGTCCTTTGGGCCAGTGGTCACCAAAGAGTGGTCCGCGAGAAAATTTTGGTGGTCCGCAGAAAAATTATTCGCATTTCTTATATTGTACTAAATACTATTTATCTCTTTTAGAGCCAAGGTGGCGCAGTGGTTAAATGCAGCACTGCAGGCTACGTCAGCTGACTGCAGTTCAGCAGTTCGGCGGTTCAAATCTCACCGGCTCAGGGTTGACTCAGCCTTCCATCCTTCCGAGGTGGGTAAAATGAGGACCCGGATTGTTGTTGGGGGCGATATGCTGACTCTGTAAACCGCTTAGAGAGGGCTGAAAGCCCTATGAAGCGGTATATAAGTCTAACTGCTATTGCTATTGCTATTTTTTTTAAAAAAAGTCATAATAGTAGTCCGTGGGATTTTGAATTATGAATTTAGCAGTCCCTGAGGTCCGAAAGGTTGGTGATCCCTGCTTTGGGGAACGAACAGGTAAAAACGAAAGCATCAGGACTTTGAGAGGCAAAGAATTCCAATCCTTAGCATCCTCCAAGCTTGGGGGGGGGGGGAACCCCATATATAGTCCTCGATTTATGTCATATTTGAGCCCAGAATTATGGTTGCAAGTCATGTCGGTTGTTATCACGTGACCAGGCCGGTTTTTATGACTTTTGTGGTGGTGGTTCAACAAATCGCCATGGTCATTAAGCAAATCCACGGTCGTTAAGAGGAATGCTATGGTCATTAAACAAACCCATTGCCTGGAAGTTGCTGCTAATTGGAACTAGCAATAGCAATAGCAGTTAGACTTATATACCGCTTCATAGGGCTTTCAGCCCTCTCTAAGCAGTTTTCAGAGTCAACATATCGCCCCCACAGTCTGGGTCCTCATTTCACCCACCTCGGAAGGATGGAAGGCTGAGTCAACCTTGAGCCAGTGAGATTAGAACTGCTGAACTGCAGAACTAGCAGTCAGCTGAAGTGGCCTGCAGTACTGCACCCTAACCACTGTGTCACCTTGGCTCAAGTAAATATCAGTTTCCAGCAAAATACATCATAAATCATGGGCATATAACCATGGCACAAGGCAGTCTGGATGGCAAGCGCCAGATGTAGAAGGGATTGGGGGGAGGGGGGGATGTTGGAATTTTGATTTTGAACTGTAAGTACTTGTGTTTGGATCCACTGTAATTTTGAACAGTTGCTGAATGACTAGTGGTACATCAAGAACTACCTCTGTCTGTGTTTTTCATAACCTTCATAACAGGTTAAAAAAAATACAGGTGGTTCACTCACAAGGAGTTTTCTGATCTTAATTCCATTCCTAATTTTGACTTCCAGGGAATAAAAATATTAGTTCTGCATCCATGTTTCAGCAGTGGGAACTCAATAGGTCCGGACCACCGCAGCCTGTGCTCTATCCACCCCTGTCCCAAAGTATGTTAAATCACACACACGTATCTGATGTTAATGTTGTATCTGAATACACCTGGAGCCTAGCAATATTATGGCGAAGTGTTCTCTTTTTAATGAGATACTCCAGATAGCACTGACCTACAACACCTTAAACTCAGTTGCAAAAAATGAGACCAGCATCGGATGACATTTTCACTGGATATTTTCAAGAATCGCATGAACCTGCCCTAAACTAGGTCTGCTTCTGCCATACTCTTACAAGGAGCAGCAATCTCTTTCTCCTCTCCTACTGGGGTGTGTATGTGGCAGTGGTGGGATTCAAAAATTTTTACTACGGGTTCTGTGGTCATGGCTTGCTGGGCACAGCTTGTGGGAATGGCAGGGGAAGCATACTGTAAAATCCCCATTCCCTCCTGATCCTCTGGGACTCTGGAGGCAGAGAATAGATGGGGGCAAGGCCAGTCAGAGGTGGTATTTACCGGTTCCGTGACAAATGCGTGCTCGACAAAAGCACGGCAACAAAACTGCGAGTTCTAAATCACGCTGACAAATGAGTGCAGAAGCATGCCAACAACAACACGCCGACAGAAGCGCGCTCTAAACCTAACCCTGAACCTAACCCTAACCCTGAACCTAACCCTTACCTTAACTTAAATCGTGCTTCTGTTGGCGCGCTGTTGTGGGCGTGTTGATGAATCATGGTTTTTGTGCCGCGGTTTCATTGGCATGCTTTTGTCATGCGCGCATTTGTCAGGTCACGGTATTTACCAGTTCTCTGAACTACTTAAAATTTCTGCTACTGGTTCTCCAGAACTGGTCAGAACCAGCTAGATACCACCACTGATATGTGGCATAAGCACAGTATGTAAAAAAGCAATCACCAATTAACTAATCTAA
The DNA here is from genome assembly GCF_009769535.1 of Thamnophis elegans. Taxonomy (NCBI): domain Eukaryota; kingdom Metazoa; phylum Chordata; class Lepidosauria; order Squamata; family Natricidae; genus Thamnophis; species Thamnophis elegans. The sequence goes on along the minus strand of NC_045543.1, from coordinate 3,315,123 downwards.
GATCTAAGATGAAGTTGTATACAGAAGAACACCTGAAACACGTATGGTGCTAAGTGTGGAGAAACCTTGGCCCTATCCCTTCATCTCATTTTTCTTACTCGTTCCTTCACTCCCCTTTGGCTTGCTGGTGTATTTGTTTGTGGAGAAGTAAGTGCAAGATATCTGCAGTGAAGAACTTCTCATACAATTTGCCATCTGAGGTTTTTCTCTTTTTTAACTCCAACTCACAATTCTCAACATGTTATGTCAGCAGTTTCAATGTAATTAGATGGCCAGATGTGCTCCCAATATGAAACTTCATTATGGAGACACATACTTGAGGATGTGAGGGCCTCTTGCCATTCGAAAGTACAAAGTGTGCATTTGTGGGTTAGTGCACTAAATCTGAAGATATAATTTACCAAGCCCACAGTCCCACTTTGAAATAAAAGGGAGGGGGGAATAAACTATACACTATAAATAGTTAGTGAATCAGCAGCCATGTGAAGAGCAATTCACAGGTCTGCAAAATTTTGAGAGCTGTTTTGGTTATTCCATGTAATCTTTATGTTTTTTGGTGCGCTGAATCCAAAAATGACCTCCATTTTGTCATAGGACATCACGTTTCCTGACAATTTAGGTAACTGTTGTGACTCAGAAGAAGTTGCTGTGAGTTGATTCAGGATGCAAGATTAACAATGCAGCTGGGGCTCATTAGTGGCAACTTCTGGTGATAAAAAGGACGGATGGTGCCACGTCCTGGTTGCAGGAGTCAACGTTCATCATTCATCGGTCGTGGTTTGTTTGTGAGAGACACTTGGAGAAGTGATTGGCTTTCTGTAACCCTGATTCAAGGAGACACTTGGAGAAGTGAATTGTTTTGTAAGAGTTTTGTTTTGCATTCTGTTATCTTCTTGCCAGAGACTTTGTTTATGTTTATTTTTGGGCTCGCAGCCAGTCTGAGCCAAGGACTGATAAAGTTCTTTCCTTTTAAGTTTGCCTGTCATCTGTTAACAATGCGAAGAAGGGGGGACAGAACAGGTAACTATGTTAAATAAGGTAATACCTCAAAATAAATGGAAATAGACTTATAAAATTAAAGTTTTATTACAATATTTTCATGAAAATCCCTTTATGAACTGAAATGGGCTCACCTACAGACACTAAACTCAATTCTTCTTCCTTGTGAGGCTCCCTTTGGTGCTTTTACACTTGTGAGTAGCATCTGGAATGTCTCTCTGAAGCATCCAACAGTAGTATGCCATCATTGTAATGCTCCATTTTCCCTGGTATCTCCTTTCCATCTCTTTAATGTCTTGGTGGAATCGTTCACCTTGTTCCTCACTCACAGCTCCCAAATTTTCAGGAAAGTAGTCAAGGTGGGACTGGAGGAAATGCACTTTCAAACTCAACAGGCAACCTAAAGCTTGAAATGCTTTCAGCATTCTTCCGACGATCTTTTTGTAGTGAGGATCTTTGTTATTGCCTAAACATTTCTTCTTTAAATGCAATCCACCCTTCTTTTTGAGGATCCATCATGGTATTGACAAACTCTTGATCAACTATAAGCCTTCTAATGTCTGGTCCAATGAACACACCTTCCTTTAATTTTGCCTCCAACATGCATGGAAACTTGGTGACAAAATATTTGAAGCATTCTCCATCTCTTAGAAGTGATTTTACGAATTGCTTCATCAATCCCAATTTTATGTGGAGAGGTGGTAGAAGAACTTTATGGGAAGGTACCAAAGTTTCTCGGAGGACATTTTTTTTCACCAACTGTTAGCACCCTCAGCTTCCAACTCTTCTTGGTCCAGTGATTTTGTTGGTCTCGACTGTCCCATAGACACAGAAAACAAGGATATTTAGTATACCCAGCTTATTGCCCGAGTAGCATGCACAAGACCTTCAAGTCCCCACACACTTGCCAACCATGGTCTTCATATTTAAGTTTACGAAGAACCAATTCCAAGTTCTCGTAGGTTTCCTTCAAATGTACGGAATGACCTACAGGTATGGAAGCATAAAAACCGTTGTGGAGTAAAACTGCTTTGAGACTTCTTTTTGAAGAATCTATAAAAAGACGCCATTGCTCTGAATCATATTGGATTTTAAATTGACCCATCAGACCTTCAACATCGATGCAATAAACCAACTTGTCTTCCTGGGCAAAGTAAGGAATGAACTCCTTTTCACAATGTCTGAACCATGAAGATGACACTCCAGGCAACAATAAATTCCTGCTTTTCAGCCTTGATCCGAGTAACTCAGCAGCATCTTTGGGAAGATTCAAGTCTCTTACCAAATCATTCATCTCCTCCTGAGAAAACAATTTTGGTCTTGTATCATCTTCAAAGTGAGGGGGCTTGGGTACTGGTATTTCTGTGCCATGGGGGATGGGACGAATTGCTGAGTGAAGATTGGAGTATGAAATGGAATGCTTCCATTTGGAATTAAACCCTTTCACATTGCATGAACAAAACAGTCATCACTATTGTTCTTTTGCTCTCGCCATATCATAGGAATCCCATAACAGAAAGATTTTTTCTTACCCTTGAACCAGTTTCAGAGATCCTCAACACACCGTTTGCACACTTCATGAGGCACCCAAACTTTATCTTGATCTCCAATTTTTAGTCCAAAGTATGCAAAGTATACTTTTTCACAAAGTCTGTAATATTCTGCTGTTGCTTCAACACTGTATATTAACCACAGATGAAACAGAAACTGCCTGGTGAATTAATACACTTTTGCGGAGCCATAACATAACGGTTGAAGAATGACGAGGTAACATGAATTGCGATGAAAAAGTGTGAACAGCCTAGAACCAAGAACCTGATGATGATTCGTGCACAAGTGTGGCATGCAGGAGAGAGCAGCTCTGTGTCTGTACACGAGACATCACAGTGCTGGCCACGCCCCCTGCATGACCGGAGATGCTGCTATCTTCCCTGTGTCTCCCTCCCACTGGATTCTTCGGGAAAGATTAACCCCTTCTACCACTAGAAGCACAGACTTAAAACTTGCTTAGCTTATGTATAGATTGCTGACCATCAGATTTACAGTGCTATTTTTTTTTACATAACTCGGACAAACCTTTTAAGGGTTTTTTGGCATTTTATATCTTAAATGCACTTATGTGAATTAATTAATACTAATTTGGACTTTAAATTTGGTTAAAAACCCATAATATAAAAAAATACCAAAAATTTAAAAAAAATGATAAATTTGAAGACAATTTTGCATGTTGTGGCAAATCATGACGTCTAGGAGTTTTTTCAATATTTCATTTCTTTTCAGCAATTGAATTGAATTGAATTTATTATATTTCTATGCTGCCCTTTTCCCCGAAGGGGACTCAGGGCGGCTCACAACCCAAGTCGGGGGGGTAGTGGTGGTACAAATAAGAAAAAAGAACACGAACAAAACAATACCACAATTTAAAACACACAACAACCATACCATTCGAGGGGGGACAAAAACTCATTAGCCCCAGGCCTGTCGGAACAGTCAGGTTTTAAGAGCTTTGCGGAAGGCCTGGAGGATGGTGAGGGTTCGAATCTCCACGGGGAGCTCGTTCCAAAGGGGACACCAAAATAAATGAAAATTAGATGAAACTAATCAAACAGCTTTTTAGTCACAGATCTGTGTGTATTAGTTTTTTTTTCCTCCAACTAAGATTGCTAACTTTTTTTTCCTGGCAGACTCCTGTGCCCTCACCGCCTACCTGGCGTGCAGAAATGAAGCAGATGGTGCTTCATCCATAGGTTTCCTCCCATGCCTAAAACTGAAAAAAAGCTGCCTTTCAGGCAGCTGTTAAAAGCAAAAGAATCTGCCAAAAAAGGACTGGACGTTCTTCTATCAGATTACAGGATGTCTTGCATCTAAGAATTGTTTCATCTCCCACACTGCAATATATAAATATCTCAATATTTCTCAGAGAGTCGCTGTAGTAATAATCTCTGTATCTCAAAGTAGCCCAGGCAATTCTCTACATTCCTTTTTGCAGAGATTTAGCTCTATTGTGCTGCAAATATTTCCAGCAGTGCACCTTCACATTTGTAACAAAGGAAAAGGAAGAAATCTAACTACTTTTAGCAGCGAAAAAGGGAAAATGGTTCCTACATAATAAGCCTATGACTTAGCGCTATTAAGAGAAGAGCGGAGAACTGGAGGAAGAATTGTTAAAGAACATTAGGGCTCCAAACTCCAAATGGGAGAATCGTAAAGATAAAAAGCTTGCTGGAATAAAAGAGAGTTATAATAAAACTAGGTTTTTAAAAACAGTTTGGGGTAACCCAAAATGTTGGTCAAATGCAAGTTACATATAAACCAAGGTGAAAAACCCCAAAGGGAAGGTGGTGAATTAGATGGCAAGCATAGAAGAGCCGAGGTGGTGCAGTGGTTAGGGTGCAGTACTGCAGGCCACTTCAGCTGACTGTTAGCTGCAGTTCAGCAGTTCTAATCTCACTGGCTCAAGGTTGACTCAGCCTTCCATCCTTCCGAGGTGGGTGAAATGAGGACCCAGATTGTTGGGGGCGATATGCTGACTCTGTAAACCGCTTAGAGAGGGCTGAAAGTCCTATGAAGTGGTATATAAGTCTAACTGCTATTGCTATTGCTATTCATGCCACTTTAACTGCTAAGCAGACATATTTCTGAATTTCACTTTCATTCATCTAGGACAATGGACCCCCAACCCTTTGGGCACCAACTTTCCCATGGAGAAAAGGTTTTTCGCAGACCGGAGGGCAACGTGGTTTTCCATCCTGCATCCCACAGATGGGGCTTCGCTTGTTCCCATGGACCGGTTTGCTGGCATGCTGTGGACCAGTCGTATCAGTCCACAGACTGGGGGATTGGGGAGCCCAATCTAAGATACAGAATCTACATTCGCACAAGGAACAGACTGCTGTTCTGGCGAATGCATTCGCATTCGCTGGCTGGGGAATTCTGGGAGTTGAAGTCCAGACATCTTCAAGTTGACAAGGTTGAGAAACACTGATTTAAGTAATGATTTATATTTAGTTCATTTTAACCGTGGTTTTTATGCATGTATATGTCTGCGCACGTGTGTATTATTGTAGTATCACTGTTGCATTATTTTTATTCTTAGTCTGGCTGTTGTGTGTTTGTTTTCAGACGTTTATGTTGCTATATTTCATCAAATGAAGAAAGCATTTAAAAGCAAAGGGTGTGTTGTTCTTCAGGATAAGCCATTCAGAGAACAGTACAACATTGTGCAGGTTTACTTAGTAACATGTCTCTTTCATTTCTATGAATCCGATCCCCAAGGAAGTTTGTTTAAGGTTGAAGCCTAGTTTACCAAGCATAGCTACTTAGACATTAAGCCTCCAAGTCTCAGGTAGTTCAAACATGAAGTAATATGTGGACTTTACTCCAGCATACAGCTAGCATACTTAACCTCATTTAAATCACAGCCTGTCAGTTCCAGGTGCCATTTAAAACATACTTTTGTCTCTCAAATTCTTACCGCTGAACATTTCACACGAAGAAACCTGCATAACCAAATCTGCAGGCTCAGCACTGATGCCACCAAAGCATAACTGAGGATGGATATATTTTTTTCAGATGCTCCCTTCTTAACTATCTTCCTTCCAGTTTCTCTTCAGCCAACCATGAATATCTCTCCTTGCTTGATTTGAGTGGGCTTATGCAAGCTGTTTCAGCCTTTAAAATATGTACGTGTCTATTCATGCTGAAGAATTAGAGGAACTAGAGATTAGTTCATCTTTGCATTGGAGGAACCAAGGTTTTCAAGAATTTTTTTAAGGCACTTCCACATATTTAATAGCCGGAAAGGAGCAGGATGTAATAATATACAGTCCCTCCCAAGATCCTTTCTAGGCTAAGTTTAAATTCTTATCATCTTCAACCATCATTGCAGGAACAAACTTCGGGAGCACATTAGAAGTTGGGCAATCACCACCCAGTTAATTCAAATAACTGATAGAGAAAGGGGGGGGAGGAGGAGATTCTAACGTAACCATCTCCCCCCAGAGCGGGGTTCCTACCAGTTCGCACCAGTTCGGTAGAACCAGTTCATCAAATCTACCGAACCGGTTAGAAGAGGTTCCACCAGTGGACCCGGAAAGCAGGCCACACCTACAGAAGAGGTTCCAAAAATTTCTGAAACCCACCTCTCTCTCTCTCACACACACACACACACACACTCACACAGAGAGAGAAAGAAAGGAAGAAAGAAATAAGAAAAAAAGAAAGAAAAAGAGAGAAAGAAAAAAGGGAAAAGGGGACAGAGAGACAAAAGGAAGTAAAGAGAGAGAGAGAGAGAGAGAGAGAGAGAGAGAGAGAGAGAGAGAGAGAACACATGGCCAGCAAGCCACTCCCACCAGGTCACATGGCCAGCAAGCCACTCCCACAAAGGAGGCCACACCCACAGAGTAGGTTCGAAAAAAATTTTGGAACCCACCACTGATCTCCCCGATTATTACATAATTTTGTCTAAGCATTTCTAAGAAGGAAAGAAAAAAAAAGATGGAAAATATCCTCCTAAAGCAGTGTTTCTCAACCTTAGCAACTTGAAGATGTCCAGACTTCAACTCCCAGAATTCCCCAGCCAGCGAAAGGTTGAGAAATGCGAATGCTGGCTGGGGAATTCTGGGAGTTGAAGTCCGGACATCTTCAAGTTGCCAAGGTTGAGAAACACTGTCCTAAAGCTTATATGATTTCACAGAACCAGAGTCACACCTCTTTAAAGAGACATGGCATAAATCAAACTCTGATAGTGGAATCTATTTATGAATCCAGGCAACTTTTACTAAATGACCCCCTCCTTATACAGCCTTGTAGGTTGATCATTTTTCTTTCTCCACCCCTTCAACTTGTCTTGCCAGAAACTGACAGCTGCTTCAGCCAGTACAGCTGAAGCTTTCTAATGGGAGGGAGGCACTGTTCACCTTTATTTCATCCATCCTTCCACCTGTTCACACCCATTCCAAGCTCTCCTTTAACCAGACGTCAGGGAGTCGGAACTGGTGGCTTCTAGTTATTCCTAAATAACAACTCTTAATAACACACCACTATGATCAATGTGAAGGATACTGACGGAGGATGGGGACCAGCGCTTCTCAAAAGCCAAAACTTCCATTTCCTCCATGAGTATGAACTGGAACGGCTTGTTTTTTCCCCCCCCCTTATTTCTGCACATTAAGACATTGCTTATATAAGTAAGGTTGGAGATTATACTCCTACAACTTGGCGCCTTCTAGATCTATTAAACAACCCCAGCCAACATGAATGACAAAATATTATCAACCTTAGCAAGTCAGAAAATCTAGGTTTCCTGCCGTTATAACTCTTACTCCAATCTCAATGTCTTGAAAGCTAATTAAGTATTTCTATATTCTATATGTCTTTCTATTCCGTTAGCTCTCCCCAAACAATCAAGTATAGCCAAGATTTATCAAACCTAGTGTCGTTTTTTTTTCTCCTCCTTACAGAAATTCTGTTGGTAGAGAGGATTAAGTTAGGAGCTTGCTCTTGCGGATTCTCCCCAACAAAGAAGTCCAGGAATTAAAGTAAATGAGAGTATAGATCAGTGTTTCTCAACCTTGGCAACTTGAAGATGTCCGGACTTCAACTCCCAGAATTCCCCAGCCAGCGAATGCTGGCTGGGGAATTCTGGGAGTTGAAGTCCGGACATCTTCAAGTTGCCAAGGTTGAGAAACACTGGTATAGATGCTAGCAGTAGTATGTGCTATCATCACCTCCATTGCTCACTCTAGAAATGGGTTGAAAAAATGTTTAATTAAAAAAAAAACACATTAGGATGGCAGCCAAATAGAATTTTGCAAGCCAAATGGAATTATGCATTAATTGCAAGAAAAAAGGGTCCAAAACGGCATTAACGTCTATGTGTACATATGCACTAATACAAATAGTCCTCACTTAACAACTCTCCTGTTTAGCAACCGTTTATGCTGCAACAGTGCTGAAAAAGTAACTTTAAAACAGGTCCTCACGTTTATGACTATCACAGGGGCCCCAAAGTTACGTTGAGATTCAGGCCCTTCACAACTGGCGCAAATTTATGACCGTCACAGATCCCACAGTCACATTAACTGCCTTTTGCACGCTTCACTGCTGACTTGTGGCAAGCAGAGACAATGGAGAAGCCAGAAATAAAAAATCCACAAGTCGCAGTCAACTGATGTCTCTCTCTCTCTGAGACCACATCGCTTAGCGATGGATGTGCCAGTCCCAATTTTAAGCATGTACATGCAACACACCTGTACACAGAGTGAGAATGGACACACCACACCATTCTATAATAAAGTTATTTCCTAAGTTATTGAGTTCTGATTAATAGCACGGCTCAAGCTGTGAAAGGAATCCCGGATGCCAATTTCTGGGCATCTGTGATCTTGGCACTAATTTGGGAGCAAGTCTCTCTGAATTCCAGGGAAGTTGCTTTCCTCGGGGAATTCAGCAAATGTTAGCATAGCACTCCATCCATGATAGATAGATAGTAGATAGATGGATGGATGGATGGATGGATGGATGGATGGATGGATAGATAGATGGATCAATAGATAGATAGAGATAGATAATAGAGTAGATAGATAGATAGATAATAATGAAGATAGATAGATAGATAGATAGATAGATAGATAGATAGATAGAGTAGATAGATAGATAATAATGAAGATAGATAGATAGATAGATAGATAGATAGATAGATAGATAGATAGATAGATAGATAGATAGACAGACAGATAGATAGATAGATAGAGATAGATAATAGAGTAGATAGATAGATAATAATGAAGATAGATAGATGGTAGATAGATAGATAGATAGATAGATATAATAGAGTAGATAGATAGATAATAATGAAGATAGATAGATAGATAGATAGATAGATAGATAGATAGATAGATAGATAGGGTAGATAGATAATAATGAAGATAGATAGATAGATAGATAGATAGATAGATAGATAGAGATAATAGAGTAGATAGATAGATAATAATGAAGATAGATAAATAGATAGATAGATGATAGATAGATAGATAGATAGATAGATAAGATAGATAGATAATAGTGAAGATAGATAGATAGATAAGATAGATAGATAATAGAGTAGATAGATAATAATGAAGATAGATAGATAGATGATAGATAGATAGAGATAGATAATAGAGTAGATAGATAGATAATAATGAAGATAGATAGATAGATGGAGATAGATAGATAGATAGATAGATAGAGATAGATAATAGAGTAGATAGATAGATATAGATAATAATGAAGATAGATAGATAGATAGATAGATAGATAGAGATAGATAATAGAGTAGATAGATAGATAGATAGATAGATAGATAGATAGATAATAATGAAGATAGATAGATAGATAGATAGATAGATATAGATAATAGAGTAGATAGATAGATAGATAGATAGATAGATAGATAATAATGAAGATAGATAGATAGATAGATAGATAGATAAGATAGATAATAGATAGAATAGATAGATAGATAATAATGAAGATAGATAGATAATAGAGTAGATAGATAGATAGATAATAATGAAGATAGATGATAGATAGATAGATAGATAGATAGATAGATAGATAGATAGCTAGATAGATAGCTAGATAGCTAGATAGATAGAATTGGAGAGAGAGAGAGAGAGAGAGAGAGAGATAAACCAGCGCCAATAAGGCCCTTCAGTGGGAGTTTGGGGAGGGGGATGACATTCTCCACCATCCTAACAAAATAAAGTACGGGACAAACTCCCCGCCGCCTCCAACAAGGCCACCCCGGTGGTCCAGGCTGGCTCCCCTTACTCCGCCGCTAAGGCTCCATCACGTTTTAGCGACGGCCTCGCTCCACGGATGGCAGCGGAGCAAAGCTCGCCTCTAAGCGCGGCCGCCTTTGGCAAAGCCGATGCCGCGCCCGGGGGGGGCGAGAGCTCTGCTCCATCTCTTCTGCCGGAGAGGAGGGCGGCCTACCCAAAGGGATGCCGCCCGCAAGGAGCTCCCAACCAGCCCGGCGACGCCTCACCCTCCTCCTCCTCCTGCTGCTGCTGCTGCTGCTGCTGTCGCCGCCGCCGTCCTCGGAAAGAGAAAAGCCCGCCGCCTCGGCCGCTTCTGCCCAGCGGGCGCCTCCGGGGCTCTGCTGCAGCTCCGGCCGGGGCTTGCATGGACCAGGCGCCGTTCGCTGCCCGCTGCTCAGGGGCGCCCGCAGCCTGGCGCAATTCTGCCGCTGCTGGGCAAGGCTGGCGGTGGGCTCTGCGCGCTGCCCTCGCCGCCGCGGCTGCCGGCTGCTTTCTGCTCGCCTTGGCCCCGGCCCTCCGCCTCCTCCTCCTCCTCCTCCTGCTGTCCCTGGAGGGAGGAAGGAGGCCGGGCAAGGGAACGGCTAATCCGAGCACAAGGGCGCCATTCAGCCTCTTCGGTGGCTTCGCAGCCGGAGCGGGGCTGCTTTGAAGCCGCCGCGAAACTGGGTGCGCCTCCGCCGATGCCCGCCGCGCGCCCCCTGCCGGCTCGCGGCGCGCAAGACACAAGGGCGGAGGGCTTTCCCCTTCAGGATCGCTATCGCCCGACTTTCAGGCGGTGGGCGCGTTTTTAGTGATTTTTAGTGATTTTAGTGATTTTATTAATATTTGTAGGCCGCCCTTTTCCCTGAGGGGACTCAGGGCGGCTCACATAAAATCGGGAAGGGGGATACAGACATTAAGATAAGACATATAATAAAATAATAGACAACATACATTCATCATTCGGGAGGGGCAACTATCCTTGTCCCCAGGCCTGACGGGCGAGCCAGTTCTTGAGGGCTGTGCGGAAGGTCTGGACGGTGGAGAGGGTGCGAATCTCTACGGGGAGCTCGTTCCAAAGGGTCGGGGCTACTACTGAGAAGGCCCTCCTCCTTGTAGTTGCCAGCCGACACTGGCTGGCCGATGGTATACGGAGGAGGCCTAATCTATGTGATCTTATTGGTCGCAGGGATGTAATTGGCGTTGATGATGGGCTTGGCTTTTGCGGGCTCCTTTCGGTGATCAATGGATCGATCGGAATAGAGCTGGAAGGGACCCTTGGAGGTCTTCTAATCCAGCCCCCTGCTCAAGCAGGAGGCTCTGTGCCGGAGGGGGTCAAACTCGATTTCATTGAGGGCAGCCTGGAGAGGGTTGCGTGGCCAGGGTGGGGGCAAAATCAAGGGGAAGGCAGACAAGAACTAGAACGATTCATTTAACAACCATGGCAAAATAGGTAGTTGTAAGTTGAGGACTACTTGTATATGCTTTTTGACTGGTAGCGTTAAGAACTTTCTGTCTCTACGGAAGTGTCGGTGTTACATTAGAAGGGGGACTCTTGTCAACTCTTATGGCTCCAGCTCCCAGAATTCCTCTGCCTCATAATTCTATAAGACCAAAATACATTCATTTGCCAATTTCCAAAATTACAGGGGAATCGCCTGTAGCATTGTTAACATTGGCGCATCACTGTCCAGTCTTTTCTTAAAAACCTCCAGTGATGAAGCACCAACAACTTTTGAAGTTCCACTGGTTAATTGTTCTCACTGTTAGGAAGTTTCTCCTTAATTCCAGGTGTGGCTTCTCTCCTTGATTAGTTTCCATCCATTGTTTCTGGTGCTTTGCAAAATAAACTGACTCCCTTATCTCTGTGGCGGCCCCTCAAATAGAGGAATTCTGCTATCATGTCACCGTTAGTCCTCCTTTTCTGCAGACTACCCAATCCCAATTCCTGCAACCCTTCTCCAGGCCTTTAATCACCTTAGTTACATCTTCTTTGCAACTTTTTCAAAGTCTCAACATCTTTTTTTTCGTAATGTGGTGACCAAAACTGGATGCAGTATCCCAAGTATGATCTTACTAAGGCTCTATAAAGCGGTACTAATACTTCATGTGATTTTGATTCTATCCCTCTGTTTATACGACCAAGGATTGTATTAGCTTTGTAGGAAGTTATCACCCAGCCCTCTCCCAGAAAGAATGAAATATCCTAGGAAATATTGACAAGGCAGAATATTTCTCTGGATGTGAAAAGAAAGAAACGTGTTTTAAAAGACAGAATAGCTCCCCGCAGCTTCCTGCCCGTCCCCACTTTGTCAATGGGCTATTAAGAAGGCCAAGCTAGTCCACTTTACATAATAAAGACTTCTCCACTTCAGCTACAGGAAAGCATGATAATATTGGCCCCAACTGACCACATGGCATCTGAGAACTCAACCAAACCTGGATTCAAAACGCAGCCCAGAGAGTTGCCCCTGCATGGCCCCATGGGAGTCTGACAACCAATCAGAATACATTTCTTACACAGGAACAGGAAACAGAGAGGTGGGACTGAACAGGTTATAAAAAGCCTAGCAAGGCCCTCCCTCAGCCCTTCTCTTCTTCTCCACCAACATTGAAGCATGTGATCACCTTTTCTGTTCAGGGCTCAAGCCGTGTGGCCCTGTCCACCATTAAAACCATCTTTCCAAGCAGCCTCCATGTCTCCAGTGTCTTTTTCCCCACTTGGAGCCGAACCCAGAAGGACATTTATTTCATCAGCTTTTTGGGTTGCTGCCACATATTGCTGGCTCATATTTAAGTGATAATCCACTAGGACCCCAAGGTCCCTTTTACAGTTACTGTTTTAGAACCAGGTTTCACCTAATCTGCCCTTGTACCTTTTCCTGCCTAGATGTAAAACATGCATTACATTTGTTTGGCCACAACTGTGCACGCCTAAGTCATGCTGCCATGTTCTATTTATGGAGAAGAGGTTTTCTCCTGGCAACCCTTCCAAAGAAACCATACCTGTCCAGTCTAATTTTTCTAATTGTACTGCCGTGAACTTTTAACATATAACATGCTAACTGTGGCCTTTAGAATCTGAGATGTAACACTTGGATTGTTTTGCAATGTCTCTGAGCATTGCACAGTCTGACCTTGGAGTGAGTTTGCTGAGATTTCCACTCCTAGGAAGGTTGGCTAGTGTGTTGAATGCTTTCCACTTGTGAATAATCTTCCTCACTTTAGAATGATGGTGGGCTTTGGAAGTGGCCTTATAATCCTTCCCAGGCACTAACAATAGCTTCTCTAAGATTATTGTTGATGTCTTTATCCTTTGGCATTGTGTTAACACACGCTTCAGGGCTGGAGGCCAGCAAATGCCTAGAACTTCTACTTTTAAAGAGGTAGTCACACTTGCTGAGGATCAATTGATAAAGGGTGCTTGATCGGCAGCACCTGGTGGTACTAAGCCTCTTCATACTTATGGAACCAGTAAAGATGCACTAAGATTTTCGCACACGGCTTCTCCATTTTGGCCTTTGTTGTTGTTGTTGTTGAACGAATGATGATTTTTTTTGTTGTTGAACGAATGATGACGAGGTTGAATTTCCCTACTTTTAAGAACTGTTAAGGGACGCGGTGGCTCAGTGGCTAAGACGCTGAGCTTGTCGATAAGAAAGTTCGGCAGCTTGGCGGTTCGAATCCCTAGCACCGCATAACGGAGTGAGCTCCTGTTACAAGAGCCAAGGTGGCGCAGTGGTTAAATGCAGCACTGCAGGCTACTGCTAGATCAGCAGGTCAGCGGTTCAAATCTCACCGGCTCAGGGTTGACTCAGCCTTCCATCCTTCCGAGGTGGGTAAAATGAGGACCCAGATTGTTGGGGGCAATATGCTGACTCTCTGTAAACCGCTTAGAGAGGCCTGAAAGGCCTATGAAGCGGTATATAAGTCTACTGCTATTGCTATTGCTATATTGCTACTTGTTCCAGCTTCCATTATAGAGCCCAGGTGGCGCAGTGGTTAAATTCAGCACTGCAGGCTTTTCAAATCTCACCGGCTCAAGGTTGACTCAGCCTTCCATCCTTCCAAGGTGGGTGAAATGAGGACCCAGACTGTGGGGGCGATATGCTGACTCTGTAAACCGCTTAGAGAGGGCTGAAAGCCCTATGAAGCGGTATATAAGTCTAACTGCTATTGCTATTGCTATTCTTCTGCCAACCTAGCAGTTTGAAAGCAGGTAAAAAATGCAAGTAGAAAAATAGGGACCATTTTGGTGGGAAGGTAAGGATGCTCCATGCGCCTTCGGCGTTTAGACATGCCGGCCACATGACCACCGAGACGTCTTTGGGCAGCGCTGGCTCTTTGGCTTAGAAACGGAGATGAGCACCGCCCCCTAGAGTCAGGAACGACTAGCACATATGTGCGAGGGGAACCTTTACCTTTGCCTTAAGAACTGCTAAGGGCCAGATAATTTTTACTACGTCTTGATCCGTAAAACCACAGAACTCAGAGGACGCACTTACTTTTTCACATGACTGTAGTTTTTTGATGTTTAAAATGATTTCGTCATTATGGAAATGCCTCGGAATGTAGTCAAATGTAAAGCAAAACAGATGTTGATGCTGTATTGTCTTTGCAATCTGTTGGCTGTTGTATCATTTTTGTAATCTATTGCAGTGAAGAAAGTCAAAGTCATTATTTTTCTTTCTCCCTTTGCTGTCTCTTTTTCTCTTTTTCTAACTTTTGTTTCTCCTTTTTTTTTTTTTTTATCTTGTAAAGGAACTTACCAAAAAGTATTAATTGGAATGCTTGCATTCATGCGTAGTGATTGCTCCAAGGTTTTAAGTCATGAAGGTTAATGACGTTTGGATGTGGACTTTCAGGCTTTATTTAAACAACATTGTATCTGAAGAAGGGCAATTTTTACTAAACTGTTGTGGAATGAAGTCCCATAATTGCCTCTGTGGTATTTTACATATTTGGGGGGGGGGGGAGGTGCACTTATGCAAGAAATATACATGCATGAAATGCTGGACGCATTTTAGTCCCACTAGAGTTGAATATGATTATGGTTAGTGCAGTAAAAATAAAGATGAAGAGAATTGCAACTTACGAAACCTTTTCAGTTATTTTTTACTCCGTGGTGTACAGTACTAAATCTATATATAGGAACTGTGGCTTTGGTCTAAATCTGTGCCTGGCAGCTGTACATGGTTATAAAAAAAACAGTTTAAAATGCCACATTTCAAACATTACCATGCTACTTAAGAGTAAATAAAATTACTAGCGATTATAAGGCTCATAGTCAAGTTAGGTTTGACCGTTTCAATTAATATTCAATCAATTAATGCTGAACATTGTTGAACAACCCTCCCCCCCCCCCATAAAAGCTTAAAGCGTTAATTAAAGAGAGAATTCATACATTTGTGTTTATTACGTTTACATTAAGCTGCAGATCTGGACAGACTGTGACAGTTTGTTGCTGACTTATAATTCCCATCAGCTGCTGCCAGCATCCCTTGGATAGCAGCAAATAGTCTTTTTACTGTTAGGAAAGCGTGAGAAATATTTTTGCTTTATATATTAATGCAAGTAGTTCTAACTGCCCAAATCAGAATGTGAAATGGGTTTTATAATTTTAATCATGAAAAAAAAAAAACATAAATCACAGCAGTGGTTTTCAACCTCAGCAACTTTAAGCCACGCAGACTTCAACTCCCAGAATTCCCCAGCCAGCCATGCTAGCTGGGAAATTGCAGGACGCGAAGTCCACATGGCTTAAAGTTGAGCAACGCTGCACTATGGGAATCTGCCCTACCCCTTCCAAGATAGATATTAAAGGCGGGGGGGGGGGAGTGTATGTGTGTGTGTCAGAGGTGGGTTCCTACCAGTTCGCACCAGTTCGGTAGAACCGGTTCGTCAAATCTACCGAACCGGTTAGAAGAGGTTCCACCAGAAAGCAGGCCACACCTACAGAAGAGGTTCCAAACATTTTTGAAACCCACCACTGACACACACACACAGACCCACACAGAGAGAGAAAGAGAAAGAGAAAAAAGGAAGAAAGAAATAAAGAAAAAAAGAAAAAAGAAAGAAAAAGTGAGAGAGAGAGATGAAAGAAAAAAAGGAAAAAGGCACAGAGTGACAAAAGGAAGGAAAGAGAGAGAGAGAGAGAACACATGGCTGGCAAGCCACTCCCACCAGGTCACATGGCCATCAAGCCACTCCCACAAAGGAGGCCACACCCACAGAGTAGGTTCAAACATTTTTGAAACCCACCACTGGTGTGTGTGCATTGGGGTATTTGGGAATCCAAACAAGTTCTGAACAGCAGTAAGAATTACACAGAGCGTGGTTACCTTTTAACCATTTTCCGTTGTTGGAAGACATATCCATCTGTTCCAAGTGGGGAGAAAGACACTGGAAACATGGAGGGGTGATTGGAAAGATGGTTTAATGGAGTAGAACCATCAAGCACATGATCCTAGTGCAGCTAAACACATGGAGTGGAGAGTGAAGGTTATTTATACCCTCTCTTGGTCCTTGCCCTAGAGCTTCCTGTTCCTGTGTCAAGGTCATGTATTTTATTGGTGGCTATCAGGCTCCCAATGGGGCTATGCAAGGGTCATAGCTGATTTTGTAGGTTATCTGAGTCAAGCTTGATTGAAGCTTGAGCAGATGCAATGAAGGGGCTTCGTTGTGCAGTTTCTGTTGTGGCTGAATGGCTTTGGCCTGAAAGATCATCCCATCATCCTGGAGCTGAAGTTCTTTTGTTTTGTAGATAGGCTATCCCAGTCCTTCTCAATGGGCACCAAATTTCTGCTGGGAACAGGGGAGCTGAAGCTCTGAGCTTCTGCCTTTAGAAACATGTTTCTCCTTTAGGGAAAATATAATATTCTGCTTTTTTAATATTCCCTAAAATATTTCATCCTTCCAAGAGGGACAGGTGCTAACTTTCTACACTATATATTTATCTATCAGAAGAACGACATGTTCTCCTCATCTGATCCTCCAAAACATGGGTGTCAAATTCGAATCGTGTGATGTATCACAACGTTGTTTGCCTTTATGGAGCCAGGGTGGGCGTGGCCTGCGCGTGATGTATCTGGCCCGCGGGCCGCCAGTTTGACACACCTGCTCCAGAACAATTTAGCAGCGGTAGAGGAGGGTTAAGATTAATAGATGATAAGGTAAAGTAAGGTAAAATTACCTTTATTATCATTTTTTACTGGCCCACATTAAAAATGAAATTCTTTTGCCTGCTCTCAAAAGAAAGAATAGATCTACCTGTTCTGACCCCCTCCTCCATCCAGTAACAAAAGCCGAGACAAGCTTAATTAGAATGTACTTTAATAACAAGACCAGAATCTCGGTGGCTGAAAACCAAGCAAACAAACAGATAAGGACCTTGGCAGCAACTCAAACCAACCTTGGCAGCAATCCAGCCTGCCAAGTTAGTTACAACACTTCTCTTTAGTCAATGCGTTGACTTCTGCAAGAGGCCCGTGTGCACCAGCAGTCTTTTTTATAGTCTGGAGAGGAGCCTAATGACCACCAGCTGAGCGCAATTACCTCCTGTAATTGCATAATTGTTCCTGACACCTATTAGCTCTTCGGTGCAGGGCATCCAGGAACAACTCACTGCTGGCTTCTGGCTCACACTTCCTTGTCTCCTCCCCACTGGTCCAAGGCTTAGGTGCCTCCTGGTGGCCAACCAGCCTCTCTGCGCCCTGCTCGGAGTCAGAACCCTGTCCAGGGTCCTCCACATCCTCCAAAGCCGACTCATAGGGCCCCTCGCTGTCGGAGTCTGGTGGCAGCTCTAATGGCTCCTGCTGGGCCACAACAAATATGAATGTTCCCTTCAGTCAAGTTCGATTATTGGTGACATGCATATAACTTTTTTCTCCCCTGCAAAAAATGGAACTCATTTACCTTTGCCAGAACGACGTTTTACTAGGAATTTTGTTGATTTTTCTGTCTAGACTGAAATCCTGGCTTTTCCTACTCATTTCCCGTCCAAGTTCTAATCAGTTCAGCCCTGTGTAATTTTTCTAAGATCAGCCAAGTAAATGATAGGAAATTACTTTTTTTAATTACTTTTTTTGGTGGTGGAGGATGTATCCTATGCTAATGCACAGCAACTGGAACTAGAAAGGATTCCTTCTTCCACTGAAGGTGCCCAAATCAACTCCGGAAGACTGGGGACCCTCGGAAAGATCTGAAGGAGCCATTAGATTCAGGTATAAGACACACCATCCCCTTATAGACATAGCCAAAGCAGCATTCTGCATAGCAACAGAAATGTCTCCACAAAAGCAGCAATATGGGAATAAACAAACAAGAGGCAGTTTTTAAAACCTGTGTTAGAAATGAACTTCTTTATTACTATCGGAAGTTAGCACCCAACCCTCTCCTACAAAAATGAAATATTTTAGAAAATATTAAAAAGAGCAGATTTCCCCTAAAAGGGAGGCAGAAACTCAGCGTCCCATCTTTGTCAATGGACCATTAAGGTCTGAGCCAGTGTATTTTACCTAACAAAGTTCTACCTCATTCAGGCAGAGCCATAATAGGAATTGCCCAAAGCCCCTTCATTACATCATCACCCAGCAAAGGCTCAACCAAGCCTGGTACTCAGGACAGCCTACAGAGTTGCCCTTGCATGGCCCCATGGGAGCCTGACAACCAATCAGATTACAAGCTCATATTCAAAAGCCCAGAGAGGGCATAAGGGTTGTCTTCCGGGTCCGATTCAAGGTACTAATTATGACCTTTAAAGCGCTCCATGGCTTAGGCCCAGGGTATCTGCAAGACCACCTACTGCCACCGGTAGCCTCCCATCGTCCAGTGCGATCCCACAGAGTTGGCCTCCTCAGGGTGCCGTCGGCCAGACAGTGCCGGCTAGCGACCCCCAGGGGGAGAGCCTTCTCTGTGGGAGCGCCTTCCCTCTGGAATGAGCTGCCCCCGGAGCTTCGTATAATCCCCGACCTCCGGTCCTTCCGACGCGCCCTAAAAAGTTGGCTTTTCCAGCAAGCCAGCCTGGCCTGAACAAAACAAATCAAAGTATTGATTATTGTTAATTTTAATTTGAGCCGAGGTGGTGCAGTTGTTAGGGTGCAGTACTGCAGGCCACTACGGCTGACTGTTATCTGCAGTTCAGCAGTTCTAATCTCACCGGCTCAAGGTTGACTCAGCCTTCCATCCTTCCGAGGTGGGTGAAATGAGGACCCAGACTGTGGGGGCAATATGCTGACTCTGTAAACCGCTTAGAGAGGGCTGAAAGCCCTATGAAGCAGTATATAAGTCTAACTGCTATTGCTAAGTCTAACTGCTATTGCTAATTCTTTTAAAAAATGTGTCATTGCTAATTTTAATTGGGTTTGGGGATATCCTATTTAATTTCTTTTTAATTTTTGTATTATGTGTTTCTTTTAATGTTGTACGCCGCCCTGAGTCCTTGGGAGAAGGGCGGCATACAAATTCAATAAACCAACCTAAACCAAAATCCAGGTGTGCTCAGCATCTCTTCCCTTTTTTTGCCCAGGACCTCAAACCACATGGTCCTGTCCACCATTAAACCATCTTTCCAAGCAGTCTCCATGTTTCCAGTGTCTTTTTCCCCACTTGGAACTGAACCCAGATGGACATTTCTTTGAACATTCCCAATGAACTGATCAGCTGAATTCTAGCATCCTGCAAAAGGAAATCTATGAATATAGACTGCATGGATAAGCCGGAATGAGTGAGTGAGTGAGTGAATGAATGAATGCGTTTGTGGGAAAAATTACTCAAATGACATACTTTTAAAATCATGTTTATTGAATTTATATAGCTACCAGCCTCCATATATGATTCCCGAGAGCTCACAAAGAGTTAAAAACAATATTAAAACAGAAACGAAAAATATATATAAAATAATGAAAACAATATGAACCATAAAACTATATCACAAAATAAAACAAATCTTCTTGTATTTTTCGTAGATTATTCCAAAAATATATTGACCATCATCAATCATAAGTAAATTCTGTTAAAAGACGATGAGTGGAAATACTCTCATTTCACTTCCACAATTTGCAAACGAAGTTGCAGGAGCCAGTGTTACACTTTCACATAGTATTTTGAGGTAAGAAACACAGAAAAAGTCTCATATTGGTTTTCTGCAGTAGTGCAAACAAAACTCACACCCCCACACACCCCCAAACAAAAGTACCTTAGAAAAATGCAAATAATATTGACCCCGGATAGCCCTACTCCCATGGGGCCACGCAACGTTGGCCTTTATTTTGCCTTCCTATTCTCATGCTTCTCCTAGAAACATTAAAGTCACTTGAAAATTGCCAACTCAATTTGCAAATTGTACTGATTTCATTTCCAGTAATGCACCTGCGATAACCATGGCAAGTTAAGAGTTCTGCTGTACCTTCTTTTTTGGCTGATAATTTGTCCCAAGATCTTAGTTTAAAATTATCCTGACCTTACATAGGTAAATTGGTATCGATGCATTCGTGTGTTGAAAAAAGACAATCGCGAATCTTTTTATTATTATTATTTTATATAGAAGCAGCAACTATTGGCATTAAATATTTCAAAATTCATCTCTGCAATCCTAAAACATGGCAGCAGCAAACCTCTTGTTTCCCAGTATTCCATGTTTGACTATTGGACAAGTGTCTTTCTAAAGCCAACACGTTCTGTGCTTGGTGCAATTCACTGTTTGTGAACAAAACATTACTTTTTTCTTTTTTCGCATAAAGCAACATTGACATATCATCATCTAGAGTAAAATAAGTACACTTTGTGCTTGCCGACGTTTCCAGCAAATAACAGGTTGGATCACCACTGCAGGGCCATATCTCTTTTGCTCCAGACGTATTTGCCTCCTCGCTTGAAAAACATCTTTTCATCAAAGCCACTGCACTGTATAGCATTCTTTACCCCTACATCCAGGATTGACGGAGAAGGCTCTTTCCGGCCATTTACACAGTTGAGAAAACGCATCTGGGAAAAACACCAAGAAAGGAATTTATAGCGGAAGAGAATTAACATCTGTGTACAGCTGTTCTACCAAACCACCAAATCGCCTGAGGTTAGTGCCTAATTCCAATCCTGCAAATGACTTCACGTAATTATATTACCGTATATACTCGAGTATAGGCCGACCCGAATATAAGCCGAGGCACCTAATTTAACCACAAAAAACTGGAAAAGTTATTGACTCGAGTATAAGCCTAGGGTGGGAAATGCAGCAGCTACCGGTAAATTTCAAAAATAAAAATAGATACCAATAATGTTTTTGAATATTTATTTCAAAGAAAAACAGTAAACTAGCGGTGTATTCAATGAAATACTTCACTCACCTCATGATGCTGATGTCCCGCTGTGATGATGATGTCCCGTGCAGCCGCGGGAGCGATGTCCCGCCTCCTATGACACACGGCACAGTGATTCCTATCATTGGATCACTGTACCAGAGGAGGTGGGACATCGCTATGTGGCTGCTTGCCATAACAAGGAGGAGGTGGGACATCGTTGCAGAGCGGCAGGAGGGGGAGGAAGGGGAATCGTAAGACAGCCCTGCATTACATTAGAACGTGAGGAGGGGGGATGGTGCGGTGCGCGCTGCGCGGCAAACTGACACAGAGGGAGGGGAAACTCACAGGGGCGCTGGGCCATTCACGAGCGTCACCCAGTGGCATGGCCCCGCCCCTTTTTCTCCTCCATTTCGGGCAAATTTTTCACTGACTCGAGTATAAGCCGAGGCGGCTTTTTTCAGCCCAAAAAGTGGGCTGAAAAACTAGGCTTATACTCGAGTATATACAGTAATGGGAATGTTATTAATATTTAAGACTCTGAATGATGCCCAAACCCAGAATGTATTTGTTTTTTAGCTCACGTGTAAAGATTTCACAACGGATCATAATTCCCTTCCTTCAGTGACATCATAATTTTGTAGTCACTGAGTGAACAGTTGTTTGTTGAGGAATAGAAACGAAACAACAAAAACAGCAGCATAGACCAAATTGTCTGAAAAGTCTTCTCAGAAACCTTTCATACTGAAATTTATTTGTTTATTATTTATTTATTTGAACAATTTATAGGCCGCCCAATCCCGGAGGACTCCGGGCGGCTTACAACAGAGGGAAAAAAGAATAATAAAGAAATGAAAATAAAACAGGCTAAAATCAACACACCTACATACGTTACGATCGGGGCTGGACCTCAACAATGAGGTCAACAGCCCCAGGCCTGCTGGAATAGCCAGGTTTTAACAGCTTTCCTGAAGGCCATGAGAGTGGGTAAGGTCCGGATCTCTGGGGGTAGCTGGTTCCAGAGAGTCAGAGCAGCCACAGAGAAGGCTCTCCTCCGAGGGCCCGCCAGCCGACATTGTTTGGCTGACGGCATCTGAAGGAGGCCCACCCTGTGGGATCTCACCGGCCGTTGGGAGGTATGTGGCAGTAGGCGGTCTCGCAGGTACTTTGGCCCTAAGCCATGTAGGGCTCTAAAGGTAATAACCAACACCTTGAATTGTGTCCGGAGACCAATAGGTAGCCAGTGCAGCTTGTGGAGGATCCGTGTGACGTGGGTGTACTTGGGTACACCCAATGCCACTCGCGCGGCTGCATTCTGGACTAGAAATTTAGAGGAGTCTACAGCCATGAGGGCGAACCTATGGCACACGTGCCACAGGTGGCATGAAGACCCATATTTGCCGGCATGGCAGCCCTTCGCTCTAGTGTGCATGTGTGCGCCAGCCAGTTGATTTTCAACCTTCCAGAGGGTTGGGGGAGGCTGTTTTCACCCTCCCCAGGCTTCAGGAATGCTTCAGGAAAGCTTTCCCAAACTTCCGGTGGGGCCATTTTTCGTCCTCCTCAGGCTTCAGGAAAGGCTCCGGGGCCTAGAGAAAGCGAAAAACACGCCCAACAGGTCAAACGGAAGTTCATTTCCGAACTTCCAGTTGTCCTGTTGGGCCCGTTTTTCACCCTCCCCAGAGTCCGGAGGCTTTCCTAAAGCCTAGGGAGGGCCAAAACAGCCTCTCCTTGCTCCCTGGAGAGCTGGAGTAGGCCGTTTTCGCCCTCCCCGGGCTTCAAAAAAGCTTCTGGAGCCTGGGGAGGGCAAAAATCCCCCCCATGCAGGGGTCGCTCGCATATGCACGGTGTGTGTGTGTGGTGTCACTCATGCATGCCCAGCTGGGGGTCACTCGCGCATGCCCAGCTGGGTGGGCACGCGTGCGCAATAGGGTGCACACGCTCAATTTTGGCACACTTTTAGAAAAAGGCCACTGGTCTATAGTTTCCCAGGCCAATACATGTTTGCAGATATCAATCAATTTGGTCTTGGCAAAAAAACCTAATTATCTCAGTCAAGGTATGGAGCGGACAAATCTTGATCTCAAGGCAAACTGCAGAAATGATTAAAATAAGAGTTTCATCCGGAGATATAGTCTCCCACCAAAGCAGGGGAGTTAGGCCAAATCAATGTATACTCCAGAGTTGTAGAAAGAAATGAATTGATTTGAACTTCGAAATTTGCCTCAACCTATCTGTTGTCCGTAACCAGGAATTAAAGATGGCCATCAAAGGACTCAAAGAAATGCTTATCTATGCTGTATCTCGATATTGTACTGACTGTCAAAAATGTTTCCCTCTTTCCCTTTTCTTTTAGCTTATTTATCTCAACATCTCAATTAAAAGTGCCTGAGTTTTAAGCATGTGCATAAAATATACAGTGTACAGCACATATGTGCACTGCTGTAACTTTTGTAAACACTACAGAATGCACTTTTATTCCAATGCACTGCAATGGACTCACTTTCGAATAAACACATAGAGGATTTTTTATTTAATGGACTTGGAATGAGGGGGGGGGGGTTGTTAGGAAGAGAATCCATTAGTTTATGAATCTATTTTAAATTAAGGAACACATTGTGGGGTGCTTGGTGCTCTCTGAGATTGGTTTTTTCCTTGCAGATATTTCTTTACCAAACCAGGTAACATTATGTTACCTAGTGATCAGTGGTGGGTTTCAAATTTTTTTCGAACCTACTCTGTGGGTGTGGCCTCCTTTGTGGGAGTGGCTTGCTGGCCATGTGACCTGGTGGGAGTGGCTTGCCGGCCATGTGTTTTCTTTCTCCCTCCCTCCCTCCCTCCCTCCCTCCCTCTCTCTCTCTCCTTCCTTTTGTCTCTCTGTCCCTTTTTCTTTTTTTCCTTTCATCTCTCTCTCACTTTTTCTTTCTTTCTTTCTTTCTTTCTTTCTTTCTTTCTTTCTTTCTTTCTTTCTTTCTTTCTCTTTCTCTTTCGGTTTCTCTTTCTCTCTGTGTGTGAGTCTGTGTGTGTGTGTGTGTGTGTGTGTGTGTGGTGGGTTGCAAAAATTTGACGAACCGGTTCTACCGAACTGGTGCAAACTGGTAGGAACCCACCTCTGCTAGTGATATTATAGTTTGGGTAACGAAATGTCTGCAGGGAAAACAGCAAAACTCAGAGAGCAACAAGGACTCCTCATTTCAACTCTGAATTGTGCATTTTCTCCTTTATTGAAAGAATACATTATTCACAGCAGCACTTGATCACATAAGTGATGCAAATGGCATTATTGCACCACATTGACGGACTTTGTTATGTAGAGTAGTCTGTTATGTACATAACTCTGTTATGTAGAGTAGTACACCAAAACGATGTAAACACAATGGAAATTTCCATCTCTTGTATCCAAAATCAACGGCTCTACGGTCCACCAAATCAGGTTTTCCCCGTACAAGGGAGATTTGTACCCGAGGACTAATATTTGATCAGCTCTGTTTAATACTAAACTGCAATATGCTTTGCTGATTTCAGGGGATTATACTTCCAAGAAGTATAAGTTGCGATCCTCCTGTGACAAGGACTGAAATAAAGCTCTTGATTTCAGAAACAGGGGGGGGGGGGGAGTTTCAAAATACAGAGCAAATAAAATGACAAGCAAAATGACTTACATATTCATCCAGAATTAAGTAGGAATCCCTCATCTGTGAAAAGATGGAAAAGCAACAACTTTAATTTACCATAATGTATAACTATATATTTAGAGCAGTTGTTCCCAAAGTGAGGCCCACGCCCCACGGGGGGGGAATTTAGCAATAGCAATAGCAGTTAGACTTATATACCGCTTCATAGGGCTTTCAGCCCTCTCTAAGTGGTTTACAGAGTCAGCATATTGCCCCCACAGTCCGGCTCCTCATTTCACCCACCTCAGAAGGATGGAAGGCTGAGTCAACCTTGAGCCGCTGAGATTTGAACCGCCGAACTGCAGCTTAGCAGTCAGCTGAAGTGGCGCAGTGGTTAGGGTGCAGTGTGGGGGGGAGGGAAATCAAAGGATGGGGAAAGAGTTGTTTTTGTTCCTTTAATAAGTCTAAATTGAAAGAAACTGAGATCCTACAAAAGTTAAAATTCTGTTGAACCCAACATGAATTTGTGGTTTTGCAAAATCTAAATTTTTCCTCCTGGATGTCCCTATTGAGACTATTCACAACCAACAGTTATGTGATGCATTAAAATATTACCCTGTTTCCTTGAAAATAAGACCTCCCTGGATAATAAGCCCAATCGGGCTTTTGAGTGCATGTGCTAAAATAAACCCTCCCTGAAAATATTGCAACACAGGAGCAGCCATGAGGTGACCACATTCGCTGCCTTCTGCACCTCAAAAATAATAAGACCTCCCTGAAAATAGGGCCAAGTGCTTATTTCTGGGGTCAAAAGAAAATAAGACCCTGTCTTATTTTTTGGGAAACACGGCATTACTGTATTTATGGTACAGTAATAGTGGAGTTTTATACGTCTAATTATTATAGTGGACCAGTGCTTAAGAAACGATTAAGTCATAACTGTTAATCTCTGATGCAATTGCTTGCAATAGTGTTAATAAGAAATGTGCAGCAATTCTCCTTGGTATAGTCCTGGGCATCGAGACTCCTAACAATACAAATTCCAAAACTACAAGCATTTTAACAAATCCCCATTAAAAAAAGCTTTCCTGTAGCAAAAGAAAAAAAGAACCTGGGTACTTCCACTTTGCTGTAAGCCAGTGGTTCCCAAACTTGGCAACTTTAAGACTTGTGGACTTCAACTCCCAGAATTCTCCAGCCAGCTCTGCTCTGAAGTCCACAAGTCTTAAAGTTGCCAAGTTTGGGAACCACTGCTGTAAACCATCAGCATTAGGACCTCTAATGCCAAACAATAAATATATTGCTTTCAAAGTGTATCAGCATGATTACCTTTTGATTAGATTCGGGGACTAAGCATGGGAGATCTTTATGACGATGCACAAATCGTTCAAAATCTTCAGTGCTGATGATGAATCTTTCAGCCTCCCTAAGAGATTCTTCCCCTGTATTTTCTCCTTCGATGAGCAAGCACTGAAATATCTAGAAAGCATCAAGTACATGACAATTAAGAGAGAACTCTTGCTGGTCACGATTGCTGTGCAATAGAACAATACCACTAAGACAATCTAATGAAAGCTTTTAATTGTGTAAATCGGTTGTCGGGCAGCATATACGTGTATTGTTATTATACAGTATGGGTAATTTGCAATTATATCCATAGTCAAAGACTGGTGAAAACTTCGGCTTCTGGATTTTGTGCTTGAGATGGAAGTGTAGGAAGTTAACACCCACCCCTCTCCTAGAAGAATGAAATATTTTAGGAAATATTAAAAGGGCAAAATATTTGATTTTGATTTGATTTGATTGCATTTCCCCTAAAAGGGTTATTATTATTATTATTTCCCCTAAAAGGGAGGCAGAAACTCAGCCCCTCCTCCCTCCCTTTGTCAATGGGCCATTAAGGCCTGGCCAGACTATTCTACATAACGAAGATCTGCCTCCTTCAGGCATAGCCATAATAGGAATCCCAAAGCTCTTTCATTACATCATCACCCAGCAAGACTCAATCAAGCTTGGGATTCAGGACAGCTTAGAGATGCCCCTGCATAGCCCCATGGGAGTCTGACAATCAAACAGACTACAACCTCAGATTCAAAGCCCAACAGAGGGTATAAATCTCTCTCACCCATGTGCCTTTTTGCCCAGGATGTCAAACCATGTGATCCTGTCCACCATTAAACCATCTTTCCAAGCAGTCTCCATGTTCCAAGTGTTTTTCTCCCCACTTGGAACTGAACCCAGAAGGACATTTCTTCCAACAGAAGAAAATAAAACTTTGATTCTGAGTTTTGCTGATTGGATAAGTTTGCTGTTATAGAAATGGCTAATGCAGATTAAGTATGCAAAAATAAAAAAGTTGAGGCTGAAATGTTAGTATTTTAATCTGCTGTGCTAAAAAGAATCGGAAGTCAAAGCTTTCGTTTCATTTTCTACCTTTAACCTACATGTTTTTTTCTTCTCTTTCCTCTCTCTCATTTTTCTATTTTCATTTTCTTTTGTATTTTATAACTCGATAAGCTTAATAAAATTATTAAAGAAGACTGATGAAAAGTATTAAGTCTAACCATGAATTATTGGTTAGAGCAGTGTTTCTCAACCTTGGCAACTTTAAAATGTATGGACTTTAACTTCCACAATGCTAGCTGGGGAATTCTGGGTGTTGAAGTCCACACACCTTAAAGTTGCCAAGGTTGAGAAACACACTGGGTGTGCAAAATGCTTCAGACTTGAATTGTTCTGGACTGAACTCAAAACATATTGTTCCAAATCCAGAGTTTCTTGTGTCTGTACAAGAACACTTTTCTAAGTATGGATCAGTTCTTTTGAGTTCTTTGGAAGCATGAAGCAGCTTGGAACAACTTTGGTATAGTGGGAACCAGTGCCCAAATTACACAAAACATCCAATTTTTAATGTTTAAAAATTTTCTGTACAACCCTGATATCGGGCTCATCGTTCTGCTTAATCAAATATTCAGATTAAAGTTATGGAATACTGTAGCAATAATTATATTAGTCTCAAGCAAAGCTAATTTGGCTGGCTATCTTGTTAATAGGGTGGTCAGCTGTTACAGTCTCCTCTGAGATGATTGTATTGAGGTCAGAGATTTATATTAGGAAGTGCAGATGGTTAAAAAAGAACATTTAAAATTTTGAGTTTCAGATAGAACTCCATTTTGGCGACAATATAGATCAGAAAAGAAAAAGGTAGACGAATAAGTTATGTTATATTTGGAAGAAGTAAATACGTCTATGTATGTTCAGCAAAGGATGAAGGAATGGTTTTCAAAAGAGGCAGATCCTTATAGTCAACTAACTTACTGCCATCTAATGGATGCTGAAGACATTGTGATATATACGACATGAATGGGGATTTCTAAAAACCCTTTGCCAAAATGTCAAGGGCAAATAACCCTTAAATGCAAAATAGTTAAAAATTTCCTACTTTTAGGACTCTGCAAATTGCAGCGGTCAAGGTATGATAGATCAACACCATCACTATAGTTTTGATGGTGGTTTATATTAGCCTAAGTTGTAGCAATTTAATAAAGATGATTAGCAGTAAATTGATATCTAGTGGTAAATTCCCAAGTGATCTACAGCAGATTCTGACTCTTTAATATTTTAGCAACAGTAACCTTAAAATTATTTCCTTCCTCAGGCCAAATTAGAAAACTGAAAGCAAAATAATGAATGCTGGGAGTGATTAAAAAGAAATGCATGGATGGATGTTTCTACCTGTATATCCATACATGTGTCCTTAGTTTTCTTTTGAAGAAACTGGTAGATTGCAAATCTTAATTTAAATTATATTACTTTGCATCAAGTCCAGATTCCTTTAAGGGACTGAAGTTAACTTTTCCAAGAGGTCAGAAAAACAATGGACAGGATAATGGCAAAAAATGAACCAGGTCCATGACACACACACACACACCAGAGGTGGGTTCCTACCAGTTTGCACCTATTCGGTAGAACCGGTTCGTCAAATCTACCGAACCGGTTAGAAGAGGTTCCACCAGTGGACCCGGAAAGCAGGCCACACCTACAGAAGAGCTTCCAAAATTTTTTGAAACCCACCACTGGTCCTTGGATGTGATTATTCTACACTATCAGGCTCCTATTTATAAAACGCAGTGCCTCTGTGAAAGGTAAGGATGACTACTGCGTTTGTGGTGCAATCAGAACATTGTATGTGTTGAAGTTGTTTTAACGCAAACCAAAGATGCCTTTTAAAAAACAAGTTTACATCCTATTCTTATGCATGCCAGTGCTGTGTGGGAGGTAATTTAAGGTGGTTCTGACAAGTGTCGTCGGCATCTTCATATTCGGTCACATGGGTGGCAAGCCACTCCCATCCGGTCACATGGGCGGCAAGCCACTCCCACAAAGAAGGCCACACCCACAGAGTAGGTTCGAGCAATTTTTGAAACCCACCACTGACACACACACACACACACACACACACACACACACACACACACAACACACACACACGGACAGCTTTTTTAGAATATGAAAGTGTTGTTTTCTTTATTTTAAAAATATTTTAGGGGTCCTACCCATTATAGCTAATATTTCCCTCTTCACAATACTAAAACATATGCTGCCTCTTTTCTGCTCTTACCTTCCAGCGGACAGGATTCAGAGCTTTGATCTTCTCATTCATGTCTTCTTCCACATTGAAACGGTTGATCACGGAATTTATCTTGAAAGCCACGTTGTATTTTTGGCACCACGTCTTCAGTTTTTCAAGGTTTTCAACATGATTTTTCTTTCCTTGCCCTCGGCCAATTAAAACATTGACTTCTTCATTGAAGCTATCGCAAGATACAGCCAGAATATCTAGATATTCCCCTAAAACAGATAAGAGTGGACTAGTATTTAATACCACCAGCCAATTGTCATCTAAATTTATCAAGTTCTAGTTGTGCGATGGCGAAGCTATGGCATGTGAGCCACAGGTAGCACATGGAGCCATATCTGCCAGCATACGGGGTGACAGTTCAATTCAATTTAGATTATTAGATTATCAGCTAATAATCAGCTCCAGCGTGCATTGAACAGCTGATTTTGGGCCTTCCAGAGGGCTGGGGGAGGCCGTTTTAAACCTCCACAGGCTTCAGGAAAGCCTCAGGAACCTGGGGAAGGTGAAAAACAGACCCAACAGGCCAACTGGAAGTTTGGAAACTATCTGCTTTCGGCTTCCGGAGGGCCTCCGTGGGAAGGCAGTTTTGCCTCCCCAGGCTTCAGGAAAGCCTCCAGAGCCTGGGGAGAGTGAAAACTGCCCCCCCACATGGGGTGGTGGTGGTTGCGTGCACCAGTGGCAAGTGCACATTGCATTGTGGTGTGGGCACGTGTACATGCGCTATCACACACGGGTGGACAATTCTGGCACAGATTTACACCACTGTTCTAGGTGAATAACCATTACCCTGACTATTCTCTTTTTGATGGTTACATTCCTTTTATTATTTCATCCAGTTAATCAGCGTAACAAATATATTATGAGCCACGGTGCACACAGTGGTTTGAATGCAGTACTGCAGGCTGTTTCTGCTGACCGCCGGCTGCCAGCAATTTGACAGTTTTGAATCTCACCAGGCTCAAGGTTGACTCAGCCTTCCATCCTTCCAAGGTCAATAAAATAAGGACCTAGATTGTTGGGGACAATAGGCTGACTGTGTAAACCGCTTAGAGAGGGCTGTAAATGAATTGGTATATATGTATTTTTCTGACTATAAGACACACTGGAGTATAAGACGCACCAAGATTTTGAAGAGGTAATTTTTTTAAAAAAAGTTTTTGCACTCTTCAGGCCTCCCAAATCCTTTGCATGCATCATTTTTTTGTGAAAAACAGGGCATGCAGAGTTTGAGAAGTCTGCAAAGTGCTTCTGGGGGCTGGGGGGGGCAAAAACGAGCAAAAAATGGCCCGTTTTTTGCTCGTTTTTGCCCCCCAGCTCCCAGGAGCACTTTGCAGGCCTCCCAAACCCTCTGCACGTTCATTTTTGAGAAGGGGGCAGGGTTTTTGGAGGTCAACAATGCTGTATTCAGTGTATAAGACGCAACCAGATTTTCACGCTCTTTTTTGGGGGGGAAAGGTGCATCTTATACTCCGAAAAATACGGTAAGTCTGAGCACCATTGCTATTATATAATGCTAGAAGAGTTACTTATAATTTCTCTTACCATAACATTTGAACCATCTCTCTTTAATCATACTGCCATTGGTCACAATGCTAACACTCGGCAACTTTAGCTCCTCCTTGCAAAATTGGACCAGCTTTCCGACAAACTCGCCTCGCTCGTGCAGAAACGGTTCCCCACCTGAGAAGTTTATTTTCTCCATACCTGGGATGCGCCAGAGAGAAAACAAGAAAGTGATAGGAACATTCAAGCAGTACACCCACTGCAAGCACACATAACAACAACAACAACAACAACAATAACAACAATAATAACAATAGTAACAATACTACAATAGTAACAATAATAACAATAAAAACCACTAGGTTTTCTATAGCAATAGCAGTAGCAATAGCAGTTAGACTTATATACCGCTTCATTGGGCTTTCAGCCCTTTCTAAGAGGTTTACAGAGTCAGCATATCACCCCCACAGTCTGGGTCCTCATTTCACCCACCTCGGAAGGATGGAAGGCTGAGTCAACCTTGAGCCGGTGAGATTAGAACCGCTGAACTGCAGATAACAGTCAGCTGAAGTGGCCTGCAGTACTGCACCCTAACCACTGCGCTACCTCGGCTTCTAAACTATTTTTCTCCCACACATGTACACAGAATGTCAAGTTGGATGGTTTACATAGCTCAATATCATTAATATGCTGTTTTCTTCACTATGCCCCCCCCTTTAAATATCTTTTGTGGCCACGGACCTCCCCCAAGACTTCACTCAAAATATAAATAATAACATTTTTTCAAGCCTTCGTGGACCCCCTGTGACAAGATCGTGGCCCCCCCAGGGCTCCACGGAGCAGAGGCTGAGGACCAGCGATGCAGAGTTTAAATGAGGCATTTTCTCAACCCAGCCAAACGATCCCAGACATGAGAGGTGATGAAGTCCCTGGCATGTCAAGTGTGTGTCCCATCACTGATCTTATTTCGTGTCTCTCTTGCTGTCTTAAGGACTCTACCCATTTCCCCTGAATTATATCGATGTCTCCTGGCTCCCAAAGATATCACCATACACAATGGGAAGAAAATAAAAACCAATCCAATAGAATCTGAAACATAAAAAACAAATCCAATAGATCGCAGTTGTTGAAAATTCCAGAGGATCCAAAGTGCAAAATATATGCAAAACTAGCCATTAAATTATCTGGAGCTTGATTTTCAGCACAGTTACGGAGAACAAATAAAAGCAAAGACTTCCTTGAGTCAATTCCTCATGACTAACGGAACAAACAAAATGTTAAAAAGTTGTGGTATTTACTTATAGCAATAGCAGTTAGACTTATATACCGCTTCATGGGGCTTTCAGCCCTCTCTAAGCGGTTTACAGAGTCAGCATATCGCCCAACAATCCGGGTCCTCATTTCACCCACCTCGGAAGGCTGAGTCAACCCTGAGCCGGTGAGATTTGAACCGCTGAACTGCAGATAACAGTCAGCTGTAGTGGCCTTCAGTACTGCACCCTAACCCCTGCGCCACCTCGGCTCTCTTACTTACACAAGCCCATCTAAATTATTTCAAAGTAAGCAAAATATCTTTGCCATCCTTAAGGCATGTCACAACTTTTGAGCACCCTTAAGGTTTGGAAAGATTAAAAAATTGACACGCCCTAAAATATGCATGCAAGCCAACATGGTATCTGTTGTATGTGTGTGTGTTTGGGCGCGTGCATGCGCACTTGTGACTTCAAGTCATTATTGACTTCTAGCACCGCTTGGACTAGTTCCTGCTGTTTTTCTGATATTGTTTCCCAGAAGTGGTTTGACATTTCTTCCTTTCTAGGGCTGAGTGGGAGTGACTGGCCCTGGTCACCCAGGTAGTTTGTGCCCATATGAAGATTATAATTCATGCTCTCCTAGTTTCTTCCCCGGTGCCTGAGCCACTACATCAAATTGGCTGTCATAGGAGCATTCTCACATACTTTTCTTGATTACAATTTGGAGGGCATTATTATGGTTTGTCGCACTCAGCTCAATGTTTACACTGGATTGGCATTTCTGTCCATCCATTAAGTCCTTCCACGGGACACTGGATAGGCAGATGTTTCAATGGCATTCTATCACTGCAGGATGCAAGCTATTCAAAGTGAAGCTGCCTTTTGCAATTGACTGACGGTGATGTTGTCAATTCTGATAGCCGGAGCCCGGGATGGCGAACCTATGGCACGTGGAGCCTTTTGTCAGGGCATGTGAGGGGTTGCCCTGTCAGCTGGCCAGCACGCATGTGTGCGATGGCAAGCTGAGTTCAGCCTTTTTTAAAGCCATTTTTTGCCCTCCCCAGGCTCCAGAGGCTTTATAGGAGCCTGGGGAGGGTGAAAATAGCCTCCCCTGCACTGTTCCCTCTAAGGTGTGCGGCCGCGCACGTGGCAAGAAAACCACGCGCAGCAGTTTCTAACTGCCGCGCAGTGATTTCTGCCCAAGCAAACGTGGGGAAGTCCTTTGCAGGCGGCTAGAACTGGCCGTCCGCAAAGGACCTCCGCAGACTTGTTTTGATGAGCACGGAGCGACTGACGGTAGTTTGTGCCGGCCGCGGCCACTCAAACTAGCATCAGTCGCCCCTGTGTTCAGCAAAGCAAGCCCGGGGAGGTCCTTTGTGGGCGGCTGCAGCGCTGGGCAGCAAATGTGGTGGTCCTCTTGGAGGAGGAGGGGGAGGCGGCAGCAGTTATTTTGGTGGTGGTGGGGCTCGTCGGCATCTTCAGCGGCAGCCCTGCCCCCTGTGAAAAAACCCAAAGATGGAGCAGATCCACGCAGATGATGTTGTCGCAACATGACTGGAGGAGGAATTCTGGGAGTTGAAGTCCACAAGTCTTAAGCTGTCAGGTTTGAAGATCC
This sequence comes from Thamnophis elegans, assembly GCF_009769535.1. Lineage (NCBI taxonomy): Eukaryota > Metazoa > Chordata > Lepidosauria > Squamata > Natricidae > Thamnophis > Thamnophis elegans. The sequence continues at coordinate 3,281,423 of NC_045543.1, read as the reverse complement.
CTGTGTTTTTTTTCCCTAAAGGGTTATGGGTGCAAGGGTCTTGTAACTTAACAGCTTTAAGACTTGTGTGCTTCAATGCCAGAGTTCCTGAGCCAATGTGACTGGAGGAGGAATTCTGGGAGTTGAAGTCCACAAGTCTTAAAGCTGTCAGGTTTGAAGACCCCAGAGGTTTTTTTTCTAAAGGGTTAGGAGTGCGAGGGTGTTGTAACAATAGCTTTAAGATTTGCGTGCTTCAAAAGCTAGACTTTCTGAGCCAACATTTTGGTTGCTAAGCAGGAGCGTTGTTAAGTGATACTGATATTATATGACACTTTTAATTAAGCGGGTCCATTGAATAAACATAACTTTGAGTTTCAAATAATACTGATTTCGTTGTTGTCTTAGGTGACATCTGTTAAAAAAATTCAGGTGATCAGGCATGAAAATATGCCGCTCAAACACTATACTTTTCTGCTCACACGGGAAAAAAAATTAGAGGGAACATTGCTCCCCTGACACCCCACCCCACCCCCGGAGGCTGTCTGGAGGCTTCAGGAACTTCCCTGAAGCCTCCGGAGGGCAAAAAATGACTCTACTAAGTCACTTCTGGGTTGCTTTTAGGGCTGATTTTAGCCCTCTGGAGCGTTCAGGAGCCCTCAGAAGGCTTCCCCGAAAGCTTGCTCGTAGGGTCGTTTTTTTGCCCTCCGGAGGCTTCAGGGAAGCTCCTGAAGCCTCCGGAGGGCCTCTGGGGGAGGGGGTGGGCCTGGAGAGGCCCTCACCAGCTCCTATAAGGCCTCTGGAGCCTGGGGAGGGTGAAAAAAGCATGCAAAAAATTGGGGGCAGCACCTGTCATGCACACATGCGTGCTAGGGGGGTTTAGCACACTGCATTATGGGTGCGGCATGCCCACGCACCTCCCCCCCTGGTAAGCCCCAATTATTTATTTATCAGCACAAATAAAAAAACACAAATATAACAAAGGCAACAGTAAAAACATTGGGTTTCTGTCGTGATGGACTCTTGTGACGAGCCGATTGACAGATGATGGAAGCAGTTAGCTTCCTCCCATAATTGGGGCTTACCAGGGGTTGTGACACTAAATATATACCTTCTTCCCTGGCTTCAGCTGATAAGGAGGAAACCTGTGGCTTAATGGCCAAGACGTTTGCCTAAGATGCAATACAGCACAGGTTCCAATCCCAGTAAGGGTACGGCTAGCTGATGAGAGCTAAATAGCTTGAAATAGATCTATACTAGTCTCCCTTTATTTATTATCAGCACAAATTAAAAAAAACAAATATACACACATATACACACATATATACACACATACATACATACATACATACATACATACATACATACATACATACATATATATATATATATATATATATATTCTTTTCTGAGGTTTTCGCGGGTGTTAGTATGTAGGTCTCTAGTTGTTCGGGTTTTCTCCCGCGTAGAATTGGAGATGTCTTGGCGACGTTTCGACGAAGTCACATTCGTCATCTTCAGGCTGCTGCTGACTACTTCAGGTTTGGTGTTTCCAGGAACTACTTTCCAGCAACTACTCCTGGAAACACCAAACCTGAAGTAGTCAGCAGCAGCCTGAAGATGACGAATGTGACTTCGTCGAAACGTCGCCAAGACATCTCCAATTCTACGCGGGAGAAAACCCGAACAACTAGAGACCTACATATATATATATATATATATATATATATATATATATATATATATATATATATATGTTGTATTTGTGCTGATAAATACATAAAGGGAGACTAGTATAGATCTATTTCAAGCTATTTAGCTCTCATCAGCTAGCCATACCCTTACTGGGATTCAAACCTGTGCTATATTGCATCTTAGGCAGATGTGTTAACCACTAAGCCACAGAGTTCGACTCCTTATCAGCTAAGCCAGGGTGAAAGGTTACAACCCTATATATATATTTTTCGGACTATAAGACGCACCTAGCTTTTGGGGAGGAAAACAAGAAAACCAACCTGCCCCTGCCTCCCAACAATTTGCCTCCTTGCAGAAAACAGCCTGGTCAGCTTCAGCACAGCCTGATTTAGCAGGAGCAGCTGATTAATGGGTGGATCAGGCACCCCAAATGCCGCTTATCAGCTGTTCCAGGCTGCGGGGATTGCCACTGCCCACCGCCAGTGTTGCCGCCTCCACACACCCATTTTTCTGTCTCAGCACATTCCATTTTTGGCCTCCGTGTGGGAGAGAGAGGAAGGCGAGGAAGGAGAAGGAGAGGAAGGAGGAAGAGGAAGGGGAAGGAGAGGTAGGACAGGAAGGAGAAGTGGAAGGGGAAGAAGAAGGAGAGGAAGAAGAATGGGAAGAAGAAAGAGAGATAGGAGAGGAAGGGGAAGGAGAAGAGGAAACACAGAAAGGAGAGGAAGGAAAAGGAGAGGAAGGAGAAGAGGAAGGAGAGGAGAGGTAGGAGAGGAAGGGGAAGGAGAAGAGGAAACACAGAAAGGAGAGGAAGGAAAAGGAGAGGAAGGAGAAGGGAAAGGTAAGAAGAAGAAGAAGAAGAAGAAGAAGAAGAAGAAGAAGAAGAAGAAGAAGAAGAAGAAGAAGAAAAAGAGAGAGGAAGGAGAAGGAGAGGAAGGAGAGGTAGGACAGGAAGGAGAAGTGGAAGGGGAAGAAGAAGGAGAGGAAGAAGAATGGGAAGAAGGAGAGATAGGAGAGGAAGGGGAAGGAGAAGAAGAAACACAGAAAGGAGAGGAAGGAAAAGGAGAGGAAGCAGAAGAGGAAGGAGAAGGAGAGGAGAGGTAGGAGAGGAAGGGGAAGGAGAACAAAGAGAGGAAGGAGAGGAAGGAGAAGGGAAGGGGAAGAAGAAGAGGAGAGGAGAGAGGAGGAGAAAGAGAGGAAGGAGAAGAGGAAGGGGAAGGAGAGGTAGGACAGGAAGGAGAAGTGGAAGGGGAAGAAGAAGGAGAGGAAGGAGAAGGAGAGGAAGGAGAGGAAGGGGAAGGAGAAGGGGAGGAAGGAGAAGAGGAAGGAGAAGGAGAGGAGAGGTAGGAGAGGAAGGGGAAGGAGAAGAAGAAAGAGAGGAAGGAGAGGAAGGAGAAGAGGAAGAAGGAGAAGATCTTAAACTTCCATCTAGTAGTTTGGTACCCCAGAAGCCTGAAGCAAAGGTAGAGGCGATCTGGTGCCCCCCACGAGATTTCGGATGGCCGATGCGCTCCCTCCCTTCCGCCACTGGCTCCCCTTCCATCCCCTCCGGAGCTTCCCGGCAAGGGGCAGGCTCCCTTACCGGCCTCCTTGAGCAACCGGAGCCCCCTCTTGGCCACCTGCAGCGGCAGGACGAACGAGGGTCTTGGCGGTGTGGAAGCAGAAGCCGCACTTGTAGTTGCACTGCCGGCTGAAGTGGTAGTTGACGCTGAGCGGCACCGGCGGACGAAGCGCAGCGGACGGCTCCGGAGCTGAGCTCGGCGAGACTCTCCGTCGGAGCGGCCCCCCAAAGGCCGAGGAGCGCCAGCCGGCTGCAGAGAGCGCCCAGGGCTTGGAGCAGGAGACGGAGGAGCTGGCGGGGAGGAGGCAAGTGCATCGCGGTGCCTTCGCTGGGCTTCTGCGTGGGGATTGCGGCGCCGGAGGGCAGAGCGCGGCTTTTGAACGGCCAGATAACGGCGGGGGATGGGATGGTCGCCGCTCGGCTGATCCAAGTTTCGGTTTCCTTTACGTGGAAAGTGCTCGGTGTCGTTCAAGGGGCTAGACTCGCGGCGCCCTTGGTGGGTGGGTGTGTTGTGTGCTGTGTGCTGCCAGGCGGAGTTCCCAGAGGAGATGCTAGAGGAAACGGGACCAGTTTAAGAAGCTGGAAGTGGGCAGCGTTTTAGGACTTGAGGACCTGAAGGTTTCAGACCAGGGGTCCCCAAACTCTCCAGTTTAAGAAGCTGGAAGTGGGCAGCGTTTTAGGACTTGAAGACCTGAAGGTTTCAGACCAGGGGTCCCCAAACTCTCCAGTTTAAGAAGCTGGAAGTGGGCAGCGTTTTAGGACTTGAAGACCTGAAGGTTTCAGACCAGGGGTCCCCAAACTCTCCAGTTTAAGAAGCTGGAAGTGGGCAGCGTTTTAGGACTTGAAGACCTGAAGGTTTCAGACCAGGGGTCCCCAAACTCTCCAGTTTAAGAAGCTGGAAGTGGGCAGCGTTTTAGGACTTGAAGACCTGAAGGTTTCAGACCAGGGGTCCCCAAACTCTCCAGTTTAAGAAGCTGGAAGTGGGCAGCGTTTTAGGACTTGAAGACCTGAAGGTTTCAGACCAGGGGTCCCCAAACTCTCCAGTTTAAGAAGCTGGAAGTGGGCAGCGTTTTAGGACTTGAAGACCTGAAGGTTTCAGACCAGGGGTCCCCAAACTCTCCAGTTTAAGAAGCTGGAAGTGGGCAGCGTTTTAGGACTTGAAGACCTGAAGGTTTCAGACCAGGGGTCCCCAAACTCTCCAGTTTAAGAAGCTGGAAGTGGGCAGCGTTTTAGGACTTGAAGACCTGAAGGTTTCAGACCAGGGGTCCCCAAACTCTCCAGTTTAAGAAGCTGGAAGTGGGCAGTGTTTTAGAACTTGAAGACCTGAAGGTTTCAGACCAGGGGTCCCCAAACTCTCCAGTTTAAGAAGCTGGAAGTGGGCAGCGTTTTAGGACTTGAAGACCTGAAGGTTTCAGACCAGGGGTCCCCAAACTTTCCAATTTTAAGACTTGTGTACTTATATACAAAATAAATCTGGGACTAAGAAATTCCAGATAGCTTATGATTAAGGTCAGGACCGATATAAATTGTTTAAAGCTAGCCTAGCAAGGAGGAGCTAAGTTCAATGTAAAGATGTTATCAATTTTCTATTCTTTTTTCCAATATATTTTAGACTGTTTTTGTTAAAGATTTATACCGTGTATGGGTTCTGGGAAGTCGGGGGAGGGAAGGCTGGGGGGGGGGGGGGTTGGGGGAGAGGATGGGAGAGAGGGATGAATATTAGGCTTGACGAGGGGTGTTAGATTTTAATGTAATATGATTGCACATGTATACTGACTTTTATCTTTTCTTTAAAACTAAGATATGTTAAGTATATTGATATGGAAGCATAAATACCATCAACATAGAAGGGAGTTTGCTCAGAAGCTGAAATACACCAAGTGAATGAGAGGAAGAGTGGGAAACAGAGGAGAGAAGAAAGATAGGAAGAGAGGGATAGGAGAGAGGAAGAGTGGGAAACAGAGGGGAGAAGAAAGATAGGAAGAGAGGGATAGGAGAGAGGAAGAGTGGGAAACAGAGGGGAGAAGAAAGATGGGAAGAGGGATAGGAGAAAGGAAGAGTGGGAAACAGAAGGGAGAAGAAAGATAGGAAGAGAGGGATAGGAGAGAGGGTAAGGGGGGAAGATGAGGATAAGGAGGAGTGGAATGAAGAGAGAGGAGAAGGGGAAAGGAAGGGGAAGTAGAGTAGGAAAGGATGATGGAGGGAAGAAAGGAGGTAGGAGAGAGGTAGAAGAAAGAGGTGTATGGAGAGCAGAAGAGCTAATAATGGGTTTTTATCTTTCTGGGCGTTGATGACAAGAGGAACTGATGTAATGACTACTTAATACAATAGGATATTGGCTATGTAATAGTATACATGTGATTTATATGTTATGAAAGTGGAAAATAAAAAGTATATTAATTTTTTTTAAAAAAGACTTGTGTACTTCAACTCCCAGAATTCTCCAGCCAGCAGAGCTCAATGCATTAGTGCCTGAATCATTGACTCAAATGGCTTGAAGGGACACCGGAGGCCTTCTAGTCCAACCCTCTGTCCAAGGCAGGAGTTCTTATACCATTCTGGAGAAATGGTTGTCCAATCTTTGCTAAAACAAAAACAAAAAAAAATCCAGCAATGGAGCATCACAACTCCAGGAGGCAAGTTGTTCCAGGTTGATTTCCCTCTTATGATCTTCCTCCCATTACTCCATGTCCTGCCTTCAGATGCTATGGAGAGTAAATGGATGCTCTCTTCACCGTGAAGCCCTTCAAGTATCTCTCCATTAGGCTGAGCCTACTTAGTTCCTTTAATGGATCATGGTGTGACTTAAGACTCCAGGCCTCTTTTCATCTTTCTTGATCTTCTTTGGACTCTTTCTAGGGTCTCACATAGTGACCAGAATTGCATGCAGTATTCCGAGTTATGCATTATTCCCAGTGTGGGCTTACTCACGGGTAGATTCGGTTCCACCACAAAACCGCGGTAGACAAAAGCGTGCTCGACGAAAGTGCGTACGTGACGTCATCACAGCGCGACGAAAACATCGCGCTGTGAGCGGTAAATTTAAAATTAAAGCAAAACCTTACCCTAACCCCCCCCAAACCTAACCCTAAACCTAACCCTAAACCTAACGCTAACCCTTAACCTAACCCTAACACTAACCCTAACCCTAACCCTAACCCTTAACCTAATGCTAAACCTAACGCTAACCCTTAACCTAACCCTAAACCTAACCCTACCGCTTAACGTAACCCTAAACCTAACCCTAAACCTAACCCTAAACCTAACCCTAAACCTAACGCTAACCCTTAACCTAACCCTAACCCTTAACCTAACCCTAAACCTAACCCTTAACCTAATGCTAAACCTAACGCTAACCCTTAACCTAACCCTAAACCTAACCCTACCGCTTAACGTAACCCTAAAACCTAACCCTAAACCTAACCCTAAACCTAACCCTAAACCTAACGCTAACCCTTAACCTAACCCTAACCCTAACCTAACCCTAAACCTAACCCTTAACCTAATGCTAAACCTAACGCTAACCCTTAACCTAACCCTAAACCTAACCCTACGCTTAACGTAACCCTAAACCTAACCCTAACCCTAACCCTAACGCTTAACCTAACCCTAACCCTAAACCTAACCCTTACCTTTATGTGAATCGGCTTGCTTTAATTTTATTTTAATTTCAATTTAATTTATTTTTAATTTTTTTTCATCACGCTGATGATGAGTCTGTCAGGTACGCGCTTCATCGAGCGCGCTTTTGTCTACCACGGTTTTGACAGGTCACGGTAGATTCAGTAGCAGAGGCTACTGCCGGTTTGCCCAGGGAGATGCTGCACACATGCTTGATGCACAGTACAATTAAAATCTCCCTGAGCTGTTTTTCTCTCCAACTCAAAGGGCAACTTAACCAACTCAGTCCCTGAGCTTGATTGGTTGATTAGAACACCTTGGCAGCTGCTCCTTGAAACTCACCGAAACTTAAATCAATTTCACTCTTGCAGTCAGGTCAGGAAATTGGTTATAAATGCCTGCATTGGTTAGAAAATGATTCCCCCGCCCCACATCATTGTTATTACCATTGTACCTGTCACTGACAGTAGCTAACTAAGCTGTAGTGTGAAGGCCACTTTTTTCATAGCTGTGAAAACTGGGTCAAGAATATTAAATGAAGAATAAATGCTATATATATATATATGTAACATGAAGGCAAGAGCCATCAAAGAAGAGCTGGAAGACACTTGGGGGGAAAAAGGGAAGAGGATTAATTTAAAAAGTGGCTGGATGCTTTCTGATAACCCCAGTGGGTCTTTACAAGAAGTCAAAGATGCAGTAAACTCTTTGACAATTCTGATGACATGTCCATTGGATTCCCAAAAAGTCAGAATTGACTGAGAAACAAATTAAAGTAGAGGTGGGGAACCAACCGACAGCTTTTTGAGACATCACTGAAACAACTCCCAGTAGCTATTTGGCAGGGCTGATATTGAGGGATGCTGAGAATGTTTCGGTAGCATCTGAAGGATCAGGGGCAGGGGTGGGTTCCTGCCAGTTCTAACCTCTTCTATAGAAGAGGTTCCACAAATCTCCAGTGCCGTTTAGAACTGGTTCCAGCTCCCTCCCGCCGCCCGTCCGCACATCATCAAGATGAAGAGCCAGGGGAGGAATTCTGGGAGTTGAAGTCCACAAGTCTTAAAGCCTGTCAAGTTTGAACACACCTGGGAGTTTTTTTCTAAAGGGTTATGGGTGCAAGGGTCTTGTAACTTGACAGCTTTAAGACTTGGGTGCTTCAATGTCAGAGTTCCTGAGCCAACATGACTGGAGGAGGAATTCTGGGAGTTGAAGTCCACAAGTCTTAAAGCTGTCAAGTTTGAACACACCTGGGAGTTTTTTTCTAAGGGTTATGGGTTGCCAGGGTCTTGTAACTTGACAGCTTAAGACTTGGGTGCTTCAATGTCAGAGTTCCTGAGCCAACATGACTGGAGGAGGAATTCTGGGAGTTGAAATCCACAAGTCTTAAAGCTGTCAAGTTTGAACACCCCTGGGTTTTTTTTTTTCTAAAGGGTTAGGGGGCGCGAGGGTCTTGTAACTTGACAGCTTTAAGACTTGCGTGCTTCAAATGCCAGAGTTTCTGAGCCAACATTTTGGTTGCTAAGCAAGAGTGTTGTTAAGTGAGTTTCACCACATCAACCTTGAGCCAGTGAGATTTGAACAGCCGAACTGCTGAAGTGGCTGCAGTACTGCACTCTACCCACTGCGCCACCTCGGCTCTTGTTAAACAAGGTTCAAATTGCCCCCATTAAAATATCGCCCCCCCCCGTGGGGCGTGGGCCTCACATTGGGAACCATGGTGTAGGGTCTCCTGATAAGAGCCAAGGTGGCGCAGTGGTTAAATGCAGCACTGCAGGCTACTGCTAGATCAGCAGGTCAGCGGTTCAAATCTCACCGGCTCAGGGTTGACTCAGCCTTCCATCCTTCCGAGGTGGGTAAAATGAGTACCCAGATTGTTGTTGGGGGCAATATGCTGACTCTGTAAACCGCTTAGAGAGGCCTGAAAGGCCTATGAAGCGGTATAGAAGTCTACTGCTATTGCTTGAGCAGGGGGTTGGGCTAGATGACCTCCGAGGTCCCTTCCAATTCTGTTATTCTGTTCTGCTCTGCTCCTATTCTCTTTTATTCTGTTCTCTTCTGAATTTATTTGCATTTGCTTCGGATCCCAACCCCCTTTTTTCCTCCCTTCTTCAAAACAAACGAAAGGCAAATGTATCAGAGGCGCTCAGATCCCTCCCTAAACTTTCACAAAACTTTCACTTTCGTGGAGGTCATCGGCTTCATTTCCCAAATCCTCTCGGTTTCCCTTTTTTGGTCACAGCGTTCCCCCCTTTGACTTTTGCACGGGGTTTCTTCAATCCTAACTTCCTTCGGGGTTAAGTTTCGGTTTCCCGATGCAAAGTCGCCGACGGGCGGTTTAAGCTTTCGTTTCTCCGCCGATCTCTCCCTTTTCCCCCTGGCGGTAAACAGCAGAGCCGGGCGTGGGTTTCGGTCCACCCGTTCGCTCCCGGTTTCCGTTTCTCTTCATGCCGCCCCGTAAGTCAGCCGGCTCCCTTCGGCTGCTCCCATTAGCCATGGACCGGCTGCTCTCCGCAAACCAAGCCGGGCTGGCTGGAGCGCTTCTTCGTGGCCGGATCGGCAGGGGCGGAGAGAGCCTCTTTCGCCCTGAGCGGCGCCGGAGAGCAGCCAGCCCGCCGCGCCAGGCCCGCCTGCTTCCTTCCCCCTCCGGGCAGATGCTATTCCTTCGGCGTGCCCGTGGCTGCAAACCCTCCGGAGCGCGTCCGGGCTGCCCGGCTGCAGGGCACGTTGCAGCGCCGGTTGGAGGAGGCGCCTTGGGGCGCTCGGGGCCGCGTCCTGCCGCTGCTCTGCTACGGGCGCGGCGGAGCGCATGCTGGAGAAGGGCTTCTTGGTGCAGGACGAGCGGGGGCTGCCGGAGACGCGGGCCTTTCTGGGCGAGCTCCTGCGGGGGCTGCTGCTCCCGGCTCACCTGTGCGTGTACGAGGAAGGCGAAGGCGGCCGGCTGGGCTGCACTGCTTGGGGCTTCCAGGGGGCGGGGAAGGAGAGCCAGCTGCTGGGCAGAGCCAACGTGGTGGCCGCCGAAGAAGCGGAGTTCCACCCGGCGGTTCCTCACCACCTGGGCGGACACCGTGTTCAGGTCTCGGGAGGCTGCCCGACAAGTGCTGGAAGAAGTAAGTGGTGAGGACAGAAGCCTTTGGCAACTTTTAAGACTTGTGGACTTTAACTAGCAATAGCTGTTAGACTTATATACCGCTTCATAGGGCTTTCAGCCCTCTCTAAGCGGTTTACAGAGTCAGCATATTGCCCCCAACAATCTGGGTCCTCATTTTACCCACCTCGGAAGGATGGGAGGGCTGAGTCAACCCTGAGCCGGTGAGATTTGAACTATAGCAATAGCAATAGCAGTTAGACTTATATACCGCTTCATAGGGCTCTCAGCCCTCTCTAAGCGGTTTACAGAGTCAGCATATCGCCCCCAACAACAATCCGGGTCCTCATTTTACCCACCTCGGAAGGACGGACGGCTGAGTCAACCCTGAGCCGGTGAGATTTGAACTGCCGAACTGCAGTCAGCTGAAGTAGCCTGCAGTGCTGCACTTCTAACCACTGCGCCACCTCAGCTCTTCTTTTGAAGTCCACAAGTCTTAAGTGCCAAGTTTGGGGACCACTGGTTTAAGGAGGCAGAACCAGCCCTTCTTGTCAGGTTCAAAAATAACAACGGCATTGAAAAAGTGACTTGGGACCGTACGTTTCACACTTACGACCGTTGCCGCAGCCTCGCCGTCAAGTGAATTCAGAGGCTTGGCAAACTGGTTCGTATTTATGCAGTTGCCGTATCCCAGTGGTGGGTTTCAAAAATTGTTGGAACCTACTCCATGGGTGTGGCCACCTTTGTGGGAGTGGTCAATACCCCAGAGTGATCAATCATCAAGGGTCAACGTTATTATTCATAGCATTTATTAGGAAACATAGTATTAATTAAATTATTCTCCTATAATGTTTTGGACCCAATGAACCATCTGAAATCCATGAAGCGGTTGATAAGCTAAAGGATTTGAGTCCTTGTGTTAAATAGACCCACACATCTCTCCTGCAAGAGGCATAACTGGGTTAAATTGCAGTGGCAATCACACTAACTGGGTCAAAAATTTTTCTCTCCAAGAAGCTCTTCATATCTTGGGCCTTCACACCCAGAGCATATAAGCAGTCCTTGACTTACGACCGGTTGCTTAGCAACCATTCAAAATGACAAGGCCTCTCTCAAGGGAGTATTTATGACCCAGCAGTTGCAATTTGAGTCAAAAGCAGTTGGTCTTGGAGTTGGTCTTCCATGCATGGAGGATGGAATTTTTTGGTATTAAATATTATGGATGTTTAGCTAAAACAGGATATGAGGATTTGACGTTAATGGAGGATTTTATAAACAAGTAAATGAAATGTCAGCATGTGGTTATGGATTAAATCTTTGGCATAGTTAAGGATGAAGGATGTTTAAACAACTGTAGTCAACTAAAAGTGGAGGTATGATGATGTCAATAGGGTAAACATTTGAGTTAAGATATTTGAATTAATATGAATTAATGGAAGAGATGCACAAAACATGTTGTAACCAGCTGATATACTTTTTTTATAACATATATTGTTGTGTTTTTTCTTTTTTGTTTCTTTTTCTTTCCCCCCCCCCTGCCTTGTTTTTTTTGTTTTTTGTGTTTTGATTCCCCCCCCCCACTGGTGTGGGCATGTGTTGTTTATGTAACAAAAAAAAAAAAAAATATTTTTTAAAAAAGAGTTGGTCTTTTGATGGGACGGACCAACCTGCTATATTCCAGGTTATAAGGGAGAGTGGGTCAACTTTTGGAGCTCATCAGGAAACTTGATTTATACAAAGGGAAGTTGTCTGGTTGTTTCCATGGATTGAGGTGTCATCGCACACCAAATTGGTCTTCTTTAAAAATAGGGAAGACCTGTCTAGGTCATGGGTAGACTCTTGAGAAACTTGTTCAGGGTAAGAGGTTTTAGCCCCAGCTAGCAGATCTTGCCATTCCGAAGCCTCTTCTCTGGTTGTGTCAGCCTCTGCTTTGCTGTTGCTTCGACTGCCATGAAACGGGGAGGGATGGCATGGTATTTGGGAGGGGTTACTCATTGTGCTGGAGGAAGATTCTGGAGCTCAGCTGCCTGTCAGGACTACGCATGCGTAGGAGATTCCTGCCAGGACTAACGGCACCGACATTCCATCTTCGTGATGCCTTTTGAAGTTATCTCACACCTGACACTTGGGAGAATTATGATTGGACTGTAACTGGGATGCCAAGGGGTGGGGAATGGGTTATTCTATATATCATTTGCTTTCGCGCCTAAATAATCAGACTTCGCTTTGCTACGCTGCTGATCTATAATTAGTAAAAGTACACTTTATTTCTACTCATGGAGTCTCGTGGTCTCTTTCCTAATTATCTAATGGAGAGGGTCCTGACAGGTTGTAGGACAAGGCTACATTCGCTTCATAATGGCCACAAAAATAGGGCCAGTCACAGGGAGACTCTGTTGTAAAGCTAAAAGTTGTCTCTCTTGTTTTTGATTCGCTTGGGTTAATTTGACTTTTTGTATGCTTCGCAATACATTATGAGAGCCTGTTTGGTGTGTCCTTGACTTATGGCTCGTTGCTTAGCGACTGTTGAGGTTACATCGCTCCCCCAAAGAATGTTTGTATGACCCAGTTCCCATGGCTGCTCCCTCTCATGACCGCATTATGAATACTTGGCCATTGGCTCATATTTAAAATGTTTGCAATGTCCTGCAATCACATCCCTGTGATTTACAACATTTTTACGAGAAACCATTTTTCACTTCCAATTTAACACAAGAATGACCCATAGCAAACAATGTGTTGGCTTAATTTGTGGAGGCTGTTTAACGACCGTGGTAGTAGTTGCTTTATGACCACAGTGGCTGCTTAATGACCGCTGTAAAAAGGGTCAGAAAATTGGGGTTGCCATGTGAATGACCCTACCTTAGATTCATGATGACTTTCAGCTGGAATGGGGCCAGCTCCATTGCAATAGTAAAGCAAGGATTATCTATAGTGTTAAGACATCTGGACGGAAGACTTGAGTTCTAGTTCTTTCTACCAGCTGGATGACCTTTTGCCAGTCACATTTTCTCATCTCTGGCAAGGAGACAAGGCCAAGCCATTTCTAAAATCTTGCCAGGTAAGCTGCAGGAAATTGCTAGGAGCCAAAAACTTATTCAAAGGCAACCAGAAATAACACCACCCCCACTCCCCCCAGTATATTATTTTCACCTGGGTTGATTCATTTGAAGAAAAGATACTAAATTACATTCAGGAACTCCTTTTCCATGGCACATTTGGAACACCATATATGAAATAATTATATTAACATGTGACTTTTAATGATGCTTGTTTAGATTTCAGGAGGGTTTTGGTTTTTAGTTATCGAACTATCAAGTAACTGACATAAATTTGTGATGCATACGGACACATACATAAATAATGTTTTTTTGTAGAAGCTTATTTTAAAACCTGCTAATAAGACAGACAATATATATATGTTGATAGTTTATATATCTATATCTATATCTATATCTATATCTATCTATCTATCTATCTATCTATCTATCTATCTATCTATCTATCTATCTATCTATCTCTGTATCTGTATCTGTATCTGTATCTATCTATCTATCTATCTATCTATCTATCTATCTATCTATCTATCTATCTATCTATCTATCTATATAAAGCTTTACCAATGGTATTTCTATTGCAACAGGAAATTAAATATAATATTCATCAAATTTGATAGAATTGTAGTTCCTCTATCTGGCGTATTTTCACTGTATCTATAACCTTTTCCAACACGGCAATGAAGAGGTCTTGTTAATCCACACCTTAATTATTCAGTTATCTTATTTGTTTCCAATATTGGGCAATTATTTTAGCTGCTAAAATTAAGTAGTTTACATTTCTCATTTTTTATTTAGTCTCAAAAATAAATTCAGTAACTCTGGGTTATAGACAATTCTTTTTAAATAATGATTTTGTGTCCCCTACCCCAATAAATAACTTTATTGCATGATTACTACAAGTGAAGTAAAGACAACTTATCCCATATTTGGAAAAATAATATGTACAGGTGCCAATCTGCCCAGAATCAAGTGCTAATGATATAAAATCTTCTCGAGAATTTCTTGCATTGAAACCTGGGTGAATCAACCTGATTTCTATAATGCCTGCCAATTTATCTCCTGGATGAGTTTACCAAAATGAGTAGCCTAAATTTCCTTAGTTTAAGAGGAAGAGGTGGCTCTCTTGTTTCTAACTTCAATAGTAAACCTATAAAGCAGTGGTTCCCAAACTTGGCAACTTTAAGACTTGTGGACTTCAACTCCCAGAATTCTCCAGCCAGAGCTGGCTGGAGAATTCTGGGAGTTGAAGTCCACAAGTCTTAAAGTTGCCAAGTTTGGGAACCACTGCTATAAAGTTTTGAGATTGTTCTCTTTAGTTGTTCTGTATAATTAAGTATTAAGTTCTCAAAATTAGCATAATAATGAATTGATCAAAGTCTAACATCCTTAATGCCCAGTAGAAATTTAATAATTAACAAAAACAATCACAACTTCTCACTTACTCATTGCTGTATGTCTTGTTTATTGAGCGGTTCCCTATTGCTATAGAAATCTTTTAGTCTGTAAAAGTTGTATCTTCTCAAAAGTTTTATTTGAGCCAGACGATGGTATTTGGCGTGGGTTTTTTTTAAAATGTTATTAAAGCAGTTAGAATAGAAGTATACTTTACCAAGGCCTTTTGATTTTTGTTTTGAACAATAAAATTGTTTATTTAAAGGGAAAATGTATGAAAAATCCTTGTGGGGAATGTTGATGCAAAACATGATACCATATTGTTCAAACTTAGTTTTTCAATGTCTGCATTCTCATTCTCATTTCATTTATTGAATTTAAAAGGTCCGACCAATCCCGAAGGACTCCGGGCGCTTACAGAAATGAAAAATATTAAAAAGCATTCTGCATTTTGTACCCGGAATGTCTTGAACAGGGATTTTGTATGTTTTCTTGAAGAAAATATGGATAAAGGGGACTTGGATACATATTCCAAAAAAAACCTTATAAAATGGGCATGTTAATGGCACAATATCTTTTAAATTAATCCAGTCAGACTTAAGGTTTTTTAAAGTGTTGCTTTCCTATGATCTACCCGTTGAATGGCCAAGTTATAGATCCTATGTGGAAGACAAGAGATTTTGTGACCCGTCAAAACCGCGCTCGACTAAGCCGCGCCCCGATTAAACCGCGTCGCTGAAGTCATCAACGGGGCGACAACAGCCAGCGCGGAGAGAAAGAAGGGCGCTTTAAATAGCGCTTTGAAAGCAAGCCGATTCAACTTAAGGTAAGGGTTAGCTTTTAGGGTTAGCTTTAGGGTTAGGTTAAGGGTAGGGTTAGGGTTAGGTTAAGGGTTAGGGATTAGGTTTAGGGTTAGGATTAGGTTTGGGGGGGTTAGGTTTAGATTTAGGGGTTAATTTTAGGTTTAGGGTTTACAGCATGCTTCTGTCTCTGCGCTGTTGTCGCCCTGTTGATGATGTCAGCGACGCGGTTTAGTCGGGTGCGGTTTAGTCAAGCGCGGTTTTGTGGTGGAACCAGAGATTTTTGGTATCTGTCTCTTGTGAATGTCAGCTGAATTTCTTTCAGGTGACAGAACTGTTGCTTTAGGATGCAGGAGCCACATTCTTTAGTCTACCTGGCACTTCAAGTGGACCTCATGAGCATTGCTCCTTAAGTACTGCTTCTAGTCCTTAGAAGAATCCATGTGTCTTCTCGTTACAGTGCACTTCAATAATTCCTGAATCCAGACTGGTTCTAGAACTCGTGGATAAGTGTCCTAAACATCCAAAGAAAGGAAACTTTCCTCTAATCGTTATTGAAGGACTAGATGCAACAGGTAAGAAAAAGACATATTTTTAGGAAAGCATAAGCTGTTCTTTGACTGACACATTTCATATAGCCGTGATGGCAAACCCATGGCATGTGTGTGCCACAGGGTTCCACCGACAAAAGCGCGCCCGACAAAAGCGTGCCCGACGAAACCACGGCGAGGAAAACCACAAGTTCTAAACCGCGCCGACAAATGACCGCAGAAATGTGCCAACAACAGCGCGCCGACAGAAGCGCGCTCTAAACCTAACCCTGAACCTAACCCTTAACTTAAATTGCACTTCTGTCGGCGCGCTGTTGTGGGCGTGTTGTTGACGTCGTGGTTTTCGCACCGCGGGTTTCGTCGGCGCGCTTTGTCGTACATGCATTTGTCGGGTCACGTGCCACAGGTGGCATACGGAGCCATATTTGCCGGCACGGCAGCCCTCAGCTCCATCACGCATGTATGCACTGGCCAGATGATTTTTGGCTGCTTTAGCCCTCCCCAGACTTCAGGAAAGTTACACCTATTCTCCGCGAGCTGCACTGGCTACGATCGGTCTCCGGATACGCTTCAAAGTGCTAGTCGGTAACTTATAAAGCCCTTCATGGTATTGGACCTGGGTACTTGAGAGACTGCCTGCTGCCAATTACCTCCCAAAGGACCCATTTAGATCACACAGGTTCAGCCTCCTCCGGGTTCCTTCCACCAGCCAATGCCACCTGGCTACCACCCGGGGGAGGGCCTTCCTGTGGCAGCTCCGACCCTTTGGAAACGAACTCCCCGCGAGATTCGGACCCCTCACCTCTCTCCAGGCCTTCCGGAAAGCCGTCAAAACCTGGCTGTGCCGGCAGGCCTGGGGTTGATCAGTTCCCCTCCCCTCTCGACTTGTATGGCTGTATGACTCTTGTGTATTTTAATTACTTGTATTGTGTTTGTATCCCTTTTCCCCTTTTGAGTTGTTCGCCGCCCTGAGTCCCTCCCAGAGAAGGGCAGCATACAAATAAACTAAATCTGAATCTGAAAGCCTCCGGAGCCTGGGGAGGGTGAACCCCCCCCCCCCCGTGTGTGGGTGGGGCATACGCGCGCATGCAATAACATGCACACAATTTTGGCACACCTTTAGAAAAAGGTAGCCATCACTGTCCATATAGTATCAAATCAACTTCCTTTGTGGGTTCACATAACACATTGAACTGAAAGCAGGGCTTGTGCAACATCTTAAAAATAAAAATAAAAATCAAGTTTAAGAGCAGACAAGTGAGTACATTAACATGTTCTCTCGTCTGACTGTTTCCTAGGCAGCATCTCTTCCCCTCTTTCCTCAAGATCATTCACACAGTCTATGATTACTGTGTTAAGATTTTATAGTTTAGTGCAACTACTTTAAATTGCACTCAGAAGCCTCTTGACAATCAAAAGCTGGGGAAAGGATGGTGCCCCCTATGCTTTTTCCAAGTTCAGTCAACAGTCCACTAGAGTTCTTCCCTTTGTCTTAAAAGGGCAATTATTTTCTCTCTTCAGCGGTGGGGAGGGACTGGAGTATATCCTTTTTTGTGCAGCCAACATATAATCTTCCTAATGGTATGTGGATTGACAATCGGCATGCAATCCTAATTTGTTGCAGATGCTGATGAATAGGACCTCAATTTGTAAATAGAATATATTGGCTTAACTTGGCTTAAAAATTAATTCTTCCCATTGAAAAATACCAGCAGTTTAGCTACTCTGCGTAATTGTTTACTTTTTTTACCACTGCCCTTAGAACACTTTCACCAGGCTTGAGAATTATGGATCTTTTTAAAAATAAATAAATTGTAGTTGCATCACAACAATAAACGAACAAATGAATGCAAGTGACATACTGCCCAGAATTGTTTGTTTGTAAGTGATTAGTTATTTGGAGGTCATTAGAGCAGTGTTTCTCAACCTTGGCAACTTGAAGATGTCCGGACTTCAACTCCCAGAATTCCCTTAACCACAATTTATTTATTTTTAAAAAGATCCATAATTCTCAAGCCTGGTGAAAGTGTTCTAAGGGCAGTCCGGACTTCAACTCCCAGAATGCATTCGCTGGCTGGGGAATTCTGGGAGTTGAAGTCCGGACATCTTCAAGTTGCCAAGGTTGAGAAACACTGCATTAGAGTGTCCAAATTAGCAAGAAAACAAAATGGCAACAATTAAATAGAAGTGAAGTGTGTTTGATTGTAATTTGAGGATTAGTAAACAGATGTTCAGGTTAGTAGAAAACAGAAATCTTTGTCATATGGCAGGGTTGTGTAGCTGACAGCGTATGGATCAAATATAGCTTGCAAATCCATCTTTCTACCTCCCTCAGGAGTTCCCTTGCCATTCTTGTGAGGATCACAGAAATTGTAGGCCAACATAATGTAAGGGCACAGAGTGAGAAAAGCTGATATACATTAATCTGTTTTTAGTTCATAAGTAATTCCAGGTGAACTAAGCATTATTTCCACCTTGTTAATAATTCATCCAATGCTTGCTGTTTATAACAATATCTAGGTAATAGCATTCTACTCCTGCATTAGTTTTCTTTGACCATGGTTTATTGAATAATGTCCAACTGTCTGAATTTGAACATAATATAGTTTGTTATAACCACGATGGGATGCACACTGCATATTAAACCCAACAGATCATTTATATGGCTTAGAGAACGTGTTGATTTGTGAGTGAGGGCCGTGGATTCATGCAAATAGTGGATTAAAACCCTTTTGTGAAGTTTAAATCCTATCTATCTTAATCCCAGTCCATTCAGTGCAGGTACAAGAAAAGTTGCCTTCTTGCCTTCGTGAACATCTCTTCACAGCAGGATTGGTGGCAGTTATAGGCAGTGTGACTAAGGAAGTAAGAGGATTTCCATCTTCACCTCTTCTTCAAGTCACAGCAACTAGCAATAGCACTCAAACTTGTATACTATCTCACAGTGCGTTTACAGCCCTCTCTAAGCGGTTTACAGCCTATTGCCCTCAACCATCTGGGTCCTCATTTTACTGACCTCCGGAAGGAGGGGAAGGCCGAATCTACCTTGAGCCAGTTGGGGTCGAACTGCTGGCAGTTTGGCAGAATTAGCCTGCAATACTGCATTCTAACCACTGTGCCAAGAGAATGGCTGATAGTTCTCCACAAAATTTTATTTTATCTGCAGATAAGACAGGGAGAGATACAACACGGTAGATTATTGCCTATGATGTCAATGATCTAATCTAAATTCTTGCAAATTCGATCGATTCCCCTGTTGTGTCATAACTAAGGGTGACTTTCTTTCCTGTACCAAATGTAGGCAAAACAACAGTGACCCATTTTTTGAAAGACTCCCTGAACGCCGTACTCTTGAGGACTCCTCCATCGTGCGTTGGCCAGTGGCGGAAGATTTTTGATGATGAACCACCACTCATACGGAGAGCCTTCTATGCACTGACTAACTACATTGTGGCTTCTGAAGTAGCCAAAGAATCCTCTAAGTCTCCAGTGATTCTAGACAGTTTGCAAAAAACAAAGCGTTTCCAATGGGGAAAAAAAATATATAGCTCGGAGATGAACCTTGGGACTCTGTGAGATTGGCTGTTTGCTTGCAAATGTTTCAAAACTGGCTGCACAAGCTGCTCCATGTAGACAGGGAGCAACCCCACATTATACTTGCATAGATGACGTTACGTAGTTGGATAATGAAACATTTGCAAGAAAACAACCGAGCTCAGAGAGCATCAGGACTCAACAAACATAAAGTGCCTTCATTGAAAAATGTGCCGCCTTGTTAATTGTACAAGTTGTGTTTCTAGTATTTTATGAAAGACTAGCTGATAACCCAGCATTGCCCATATTTATTTATAAGGGGGGAAAAGTCTGGACCAAACGTAATTTCTAATGTTGGATTTTCCCCTTTACCAGAGGGAGCCCCCTTGTGGAGTACTGTGAAGCTGTTACCAGCGCAATTCCACTGCGCTATACAGTAGAAGCCATTTTACGGCAGTACAGTAGAAGCCATTTTAAGGCACACCAGGCTGTATCTTAACAGAACACCCCCCCAAGGGGTGCTTGGTGTGTCTTACTCCCACACTATTTTTTCCCAGAGAGTAAGCAATCTGTGTACCCTGTTTGGTTGAAATTGCTCGAGGGGTTCCAGAATTATGCTGAAACATACACACACACATAGCCATTTATAGATAGATGGTAGATAGATAGATAGATAGATAGATAGATAGATAGATAGATAGATAGATAGATAGATGGATGGATGGATGGATGGATGGATGGATGGATGGATGGATGGGTGGGTGGGTGGGTGGGTGGGTGGGTGGGTGGATGGGTGGATGGATGGATGGATGGATAGATAGATAGATAGACGGATAGATAGATATAAGATAGATAGATAGATAGATAGATAGATAGATAGAAATAGGAAGTTATAATGAATTTTAATTATCTATTGCCTGTGGTTATTTTATTACAGTTCTGAATTTTGGAATAATCAGTGGGTGTATATATATGCTAGAAACAAGAAAATGCAAACCACTTTTCAAAAAGCTTGCCAAGAAAACAGCAGGGACTAATCTAGGCAGTTCTCTGGGGTCAAAGTGATTGAAAGAAACCCCCCCCCAAAAAAAAAGGCTAGATGATGAGCAGGAGGATGATCTGATGATAGCAGTAGCAGAAATGTATCACTCTTAATTTTCAATTAATGGTATCAAAACAACCAGGACTTTAGATTGCTAAAAAGGACTTGTGTTTGTGCTTTTAAATTGTGCTCCCATCTGTACTGAATGAAACGGAGGAACTTCCAAAGCAGCCAGTGATTAGCACCATATCTGTGCTACAAAAAAAAAGTATTAGGATATAATGGTTCTTAAGTTGATACCTTGAATTTGGCTCCTTTGGAGTCTTAAGATTTTCAAATTATTTTTCAAATTATTTTAAAAGTGGTAAATTTTTAGACCTCTTTTGAGAATGCAGAGTTCACCTTTGTTTCTAAAATATGTCATCCATCCAAACTATTTTTTTTCCTCAGTCGTGAAAAAGGTAACTATATACAGTTTGGTACAGTATTACTATTATATTGGCATCTATTGAGTAAGATACAGATAGGTCAAAATACAGATACACCTTGAATCCCCATGTATTTAGATTTTCTAAATAAATAAATAAAATTAAAAAATACCTTCCCTGATCTTTCAATACTTTAATTTCCCAAACTTAGTGAACCACAGAATGTCTCATCCTTGAAACTGACAAAACGAAAGTGAATTGTAGGAAAGTGTTTTAATGTGATATTTTTTAACAGCTGCCTGGAGAGATAAATACAGTAACAGAGGCACAAGAGGACTTAAAAAGCCATTTATTCTTCCTTAGTCTTGTTCACTCAGAATGACTAATTCTGATATTTATGTAATTTATTGTGTCTCTGTGTCTGTGTATCACTCATACACCCCATTACATTCAAATAACTTAATATTTCGAGAAAATTGAAATTTTAAAATATCAGAAAATGAACTTTTAAATATATTTTTTCATATTTATGGGTTGTATTCTTGTATCACATTGAATTTGGGACTGGCGATTGTTATGGCCCAGCAGGAGCCGTTGGAGCTGCCACCAGACTCCGACAGGGAGGTGCCCTATGAGTCGGCTCTGGAGGATGTGGAGGACCCTGGACAGGGTTCTGACTCCAAGCAGGGCGCAGAGAGGCTGGTTGGCCACCAGGAGGCGCCTGAGCCTTGGACCAGTGGGCAGGAGACAAGGGAGAGTGAGCCGGAAGCCAGTAGTGAGTTGTTCCTGGATGCACGCCATCGAAGAGCTAATAGGCGTCAGGAAACAGTTGCGCAGTTACAGGAGGTAAGTGAACTCAGCTGGTGGTCATAGGCTCCTCTCCAGACTATAAAAAGACTACTTGTGCACACGGCCCTCTTTGCAGAAGTCAACACAGGATCGAATGTCGGAGAACATTGTTAGAAGCTTGGCAGGCTGGATTGCTGCCAGGGCTTATCTGTGCCAGTTTGCTGCCAAGGACCTGTCTGTCTGTTAATTAAATGCCGTAACTTATCTTTGGCTTGGAGTGTGTGTTGGTGTGGGATGAGGGGGGTCAGAACAGGTGATCATACTGCAGTCTGAAGAAAAGTACTTGTACAACCGACTGTTATTTTCTGGCAAATTTTTAAGGAAAAATTGATGTTGCTGCACTCCCAAGACTTCACAGTGCTTAGTTTGTGTTTTGAGAAAACCACTTTGCTTGGTTAAGTCTGTATGATAAGATCCTTGTGAAGAGAAAGTGAAGGGTTTAAGTTCCTTAAAACCATTCAGATCAAATGAAAAAAAAATATTTATATGCTTGTTAAAATTTACATACTGATCCATCCACCAAGACTCATGGCAGCTTACAAAAATGCAACATTAAAATACCAATACCCCACATTACAGTCACAATACAACAGGAGGCTTCCCCCTCACTCTAATTCTACTCTCAGAGGACTCCAGTAAAGCTAGTTTTATTAGCTTGCGGGAAAGCGAGCAGTATGAATTCTAGTCTTTGGAATGATGTTCCAGAGAGGTTGGGCTGCAATGAGAAGACCTGTCCCCTGATCCCTGAAGATGATGTTCCACAAGAGAAGGAACCCAGCCAGGGGTGGGTTCCTGCCAGTTCTAACCTCTTCTATAGAAGAGGTTCCACAAATCTACAGTGCCGTTTAGAACCGGTTCCAGCTCCCTCCTCCCGCCCATCCGCACATCAAGATGAAGAGCGAGAGGAGGAATTCTGGGAGTTGAAGTCCACAAGTCTTAAAGCTGTCAAGTTTGAACACCCCTGGGGTTTTTTTTTCTAAAGGGTTAGGGGTGCGAGGGTCTTGTAACTTGACAGCTTTAAGACTTGCGTGCTTCAAATGCCAGAGTTTCTGAGCCAACATTTTGGTTGCTAAGCAAGAGCGTTGTTAAGTGAGTTTCACCACATTTTACAAGTTGGCCATGCCCACCCGGTCACATGGCCGCAAGCCACTCCCACAAAGCAGGCCACACCTAGAGAAGAGGTGCTAAAAATTTTTGAAACCCACCACTGAACCCAGCCCATCCTTCCCCAGGACCAATTGGTGGGTGTCAGGGTTGTCTTCACAGTTCATTTCATATGCAGAAATTGATGGTTCTAGAAGCAAAGAATTATAGATAATCTTGGTCTGAAACTCACACTAATGCCTCTGTTTGGACAGATATTGGCACAGCACAGCAGCATACGCAATTGCAACTGAAATAACGGGAAGGTGCAAAATCTTCCTCCACCTCATCACCTGGTGTATCACTGGCCTGATGACCTTCTGAGTCCAGACATAGTCTTGCTGTTGACTGTTAGCCCTGAAGAAAGAACCCGGAGGCTACAGGGACGTGGGATTGAAAAACAAGAGAAGAGGTGGATTTGGAAACGAACGATGTCTTCCGTCAAAAGTACGTACTAAAATCCAAAACAGGGTGCCACTATATTCCTTATTAGTAAACCATGAAAATCTTGCTGTTTTTACGTTAAAGAAAAAGTGTAATGGGGGTTGGTTAATTATGGGAAATTAATTATGAATATCTTGGGGAAGAGTTATGTACTGGTTGTCAATATCAGCAGATGGCATCCTTTTTTTTCTTCTAGGAAAAAAAGGTTGTTGAATTTCTACTTATTTCAGAACCTTAACCTTGGGAAAGCTAGGCCAATTAAGGTTGAACCACAAAGAATGGTAGCAACGTATAGGATAAAAGCAGGCAGGAAAAATTCCACTTGCCTCCTAAGAAAACAAAGAGGCTCATTGTGACGAATGCTTTTATGTCTCATAGTTGTAGGTTTAGGTTTATTGGCTACTGTGAATGCTACGTGCAGGGAAGGGATCAGAGAAAGTCTTTTTCAGCCTCAGCAACTTTAAGATGCATGGACTTCAACTCTCAGAATTCCCCAGCCAGCATGAAAAACACCGAGTTAAATAAATGCATTCGTGCAGCTGGGAAAGCCAATCATAATTACAAAACCTGGTCTTTTCTGACCTCTCCATAGCCATTTTGGGGAGTGCCTAGAAGAGGTTGGCTTCAAGCCCCACTCGCCCCACAACAGATTTTGGAGAGGTTACAGTTGTCAGGCCTGGAAGACATCTTTTGCATTAGGCATTCAGGCCTGCTACAATTTCTACTGTGGGAAAATGGGAGGGGGGATTATACGGAGTATGGGAGATAGATAGTCTAAATACATTCCTTTCTCAGAGAGTCAAGGCCATCTTGCCTTGCAACTGCAATGGTGTGATTGGGAGGCATCTCCAGTTTTGAATGATACTTGATTGGACCATGTGATGGACATGTGGGTGCTGAGGCAGGGGCTTGAACTTTCATTTGGGTGGGCAAAACCTGGAAGCTTTCAGATTCGTGTTTTCCCAGATGTGCCAATATGACATCTCTAATAAAATGGAACTTTGAGGAAACTCGAGCCTTGGAGTCTTCTTTCATTAGGGGTGTTACTTGGAACCCTGACACTGGTTTTGCTGGACAAAAAGACCCTTAGAAGGGTACATGTGTGACATTGCACTTTTCAGGGTCTGCTGCCTTGTGTGAGGGGTCCTAAAATACCGAGTAGACTAGCTGCAAATAGTAACCGCTTCAGCCAGATAAGCCTTTGTGTTTTTAGATATAAATTGTGCTCCATAGTAATTGAAGCTGGAGTACAGTACTGTATGTGAAATCTTGGGTTCTTAGGTGGAGTCCATAATATATCCAAATATTTGAAATACAAAAACTAAGCCAAGCTCTGATTCTTTTTAATAATTGTGCCTGTGCATGTGTATACAACTTCATGAAATTTTTGAGTTGATTTGAAGTTAACTGGTGCATTCAGTTTCCAAGTAGACAATTCGGCTCCCTTTCAGATCAAAGCTTAAAATTAAAGCTTTTGCAAGCCCTATTTAAAAAAAAAAAATCCTTTTCGACAACCTGGGATGACATGTCGTTTTGCTTTATTTTGGATGAATGGCTAGCTGAATCCTTCCAGGGAAGCATTTAAAATCACAGTTCATGGCTTCTGGAGTATATACTACACTGAAAGTTTTGCAGTTGAATTGAATTGAATTTATTAGGTTTCTATGCCGCCCAATCCCGAAGGACTCCAGGCGGCTTACAGAATAAAAAGAAATTAAAAGAACTTAAAAACAATAGGACACACAAAGTTAAAAAAGAACACAACAAACACCCAATCAGCTTGCGAAAGGCCATGAGAGTGGGGATGGCCCGGATCTCTGGGGTAGCTCATTCCATAGGGCCGGAGTGGCAACAGAGAAGGCCTTACTCCTAGGTGCCGCCAGCCGCATTGACCTGCTGAAGGCACCCGGAGAAGGTCCATCCCATTGGCCTAAGGGAGGTATGTGGCAGGAGACGGTCTTGTAGGTTCTTGGTTGGCTCTTAGTATGGCTTGGCTTGGCTCTTAGTATGAATGCAAAGTTTTTCTACACTTGGTAATGCTATATATATATATATTTTTTAATAGAGTTGAAGAGTCTTACAGAAGAATGGAAAATCCAACATGTCATATCCTTGATGCCAATCCTCCTAAGGAAGAAGTTGCCAAAGCTGCTCTGCGTTTGATTAAAATCACTTCCATTTCCTATAGCTCTTTGTCTATATACTATTGTCAATAACTATCAGAATCAAAATCTCCCGTAGAAAACAGATGTTAATATTTTCTGAACAAGTGAGAAGCATAGAGCCGAGGTGGCGCAGTGGTTAAATGCAGCACTGCAGGCCACTTCAGCTGACTGCAGTTCTGCAGTTCGGCTGTTCAAATCTCACCGGCTCAGGGTTGACTCAACCTTCCATCCTTCCGAGGTGGGTAAAATGAGGACCCGGATTGTTGTTGGGGGCGATATGCTGACTCTGTAAACCGCTTAGAGAGGGCTGAAAGCCTGTGAAGCGGTATATAAGTCTAACTGCTATTGCTACTGCTACTGCTATAAGGCACATGCAAGACAATAAATAATTTTTCATATGGACAAACTAATTTTTAAAATATGCAATCTTACTGAAATGTACTACTGATTAAGGAATGCAGTTGTTACACTCTTCATAACTAAAAACAAAATATGTACAAGCACATTCGTCACGTAAACTGGCAGTAGATTTGTGTAGATTTTCCAAAATATTCTCCTTGTTCTCGGTCTGAATTAACTCTGTGACAGTATCACATAGACAAATTATAGTAAGCCTTTAATGAGGTGGGTTATCAAAAGGTAGACTTAATTAAGGACTTGAACGTGAATTACTATGGTCACTGGAGATAAAATTCTGAATCGAAATGAAAAATAAATGGTGTCTGGGAGTCCTTTTGTCTCCTCCCATTTTCTTGCTATATCTGTTGAAAATACTCCACGCTGCAGGAAGGAGAAAGAAGTGCAGGTTCTCGTTTTAAAAGGAAGAATTTGTGTAGAGCAGGGGTTAGCAACCTTAAAACACCCAAAGAGCCACAAAGGTCCTAACCGGAAGCCCCCCGTTCAATTCTGGAGCTGACTGGAAGTCCGGTTCCCCCCACCATAGAGTCTCCTAGCGCAACATCCTTTTCCCCCTGGCAACTGGTAATCGGGTTTCCCCCCACCATAGAGTCTCCTAGCGCAACATCCTTTTCCCCCTGCCAACTGGTAATCGGGTTTCCCCCCACCATAGAGTCTCCTAGCGCAACATCCTTTTCCCCTGGCAACTGGTAATCGGGTTTCCCCCCACCATAGAGTCTCCTAGCGCAACATCCTTTTCCCCTGGCAACTGGAAATCCGGTTTCCCCCCACCATAGAGTCTCCTAGCGCAACATCCTTTTCCCCCTGGAAACTGGAAATCCGGTTTCCCCCCCACCATAGAGTCTCCTAGCGCAACATCCTTTTCCCCCTGCCAACTGGAAATCCAGTTTCCCCCCACCATAGAGTCTCCTAGCGCAACATCCTTTTCCCCCTGGAAACTGGAAATCCGGTTTCCCCCCACCATAGAGTCTCCTAGCGCAACATCCTTTTCCCCCTGCCAACTGGAAATCCGGTTTCCCCCCACCATAGAGTCTCCTAGCGCAACATCTTTTTCCCGCTGCCAACTGGAATCCGGTTTCCCCCCACCATAGAGTCTCCTAGCGCAACATCCTTTTACACCTGGAAACTGGAAATCCGGTTTCCCCCCACCATAGAGTCTGCTAGCGCAACATCCTTTCCCCCTGGAAACTGGAAATCCGGTTTCCCACCACCATAGAGTCTGCTAGCGCAACATCCTTTTCCCCCTGGAAACTGGAAATCAGGTTTCCCCCCACCATAGAGTCTGCTAGCGCAACATCCTTTTCCCCCTGGAAACTGGAAATCCGGTTTCCCCCCACCATAGAGTCTGCTAGCGCAACATCCTTTTCCCCCTGGAAACTGGAAATCAGGTTTCCCCCCACCATAGAGTCTGCTAGCGCAACATCCTTTTCCCCCTGGAAACTGGAAATCCGGTTTCCCCCCACCATAGAGTCTCCTAGCGCAACATCCTTTTCCCCCTGGAAACTGGAAATCAGGTTTCCCCCCACCATAGAGTCTCCTAGCGCAACATCCTTTTCCCCCTGAAACTGGAATCCGGTTTCCCCCCACCATAGAGTCTGCTAGCGCAACATCCTTTTCCCCCTGGAAACTGGAAATCCGGTTTCCCCCCACCATAGAGTCTCCTAGCGCAACCATCCTTTTCCCCCTGGAAAACTGGAAATCCGGTTTCTCCCCCCACCATAGAGTCTGCTAGCGCAACATCCTTTCCCCCTGGCCAACTGGAAATCCGGTTTCCCCCCACCCTAGAGTCTGCTAGCGCAACCTCCTTTTCCCCCTGGAAACTGGAAATCAGGTTTCCCCCCACCATAGAGTCTCCTAGCGCAACATCCTTTTCCCCCTGGAAATGGAAATTCCGGTTTCCCCCCACCATAGAGTCTGCTAGCGCAACATCCTTTTCCCCCTGGAAACTGGAAATCAGGTTTTCCCCCACCATAGAGTCTGCTAGCGCAACATCCTTTTCCCCCTGGAAACTGGAAATCAGGTTTCCCCCCACCATAGAGTCTCTAGCGCAACATCCTTTTCCCCCTGGAAACTGGAAATCAGGTTCCCCCCACCATAGAGTCTGCTAGCGCAACATCCTTTTCCCCCTGGAACTGGAAATCAGGTTTCCCCCCACCATAGAGTCTGCTAGCGCAACATCCTTTTCCCCCTGGAAACTGGAAATCAGGTTTCCCCCCACCATAGAGTCTGCTAGCGCAACATCCTTTTCCCCCTGGAACTGGAAATCAGGTTTCCCCCCACCATAGAGTCTGCTAGCGCAACATCCTTTTTCCCCCTGGAAACTGGAAATCAGGTTTTCCCCCACCATAGAGTCTGCTAGCGCAACATCCTTTTCCCCCTGGAAACTGGAAATCAGGTTTCCCCCCACCATAGAGTCTCCTAGCGCAACATCCTTTTCCCCCTGGAAACTGGAAATCCGGTTTCCCCCCACCATAGAGTCTGCTAGCGCAACATCCTTTTCCCCCTGGAAACTGGAAATCAGGTTTCCCCCCACCATAGAGTCTGCTAGCGCAACATCCTTTTTCCCCCTGGAAACTGGAAATCAGGTTTCCCCCCACCATAGAGTCTCGCTAGCGCAACATCCTTTCCCCTGGAAACTGGAAATCAGGTTTTCCCCCACCATAGAGTCTGCTAGCGCAACATCCTTTCCCCCTGGAAACTGGAAATCAGGTTTCCCCCACCATAGAGTCTCCTAGCGCAACATCCTTTTCCCCCTGGAAACTGGAAATCAGGTTTCCCCCCACCATAGAGTCTGCTAGCGCAACATCCTTTTCCCCCTGGAAAATGGAAATCAGGTTTCCCCCCACCATAGAGTCTGCTAGCGCAACATCCTTTTCCCCCTGGAAACTGGAAATCCGGTTTCCCCCCACCATAGAGTCTCCTAGCGCAACATCCTTTTCCCCCTGGAAACTGGAAATCAGGTTTCCCCCCACCATAGAGTCTGCTAGCGCAACATCCTTTTCCCCTGGAAACTGGAAATCAGGTTTCCCCCCACCATAGAGTCTCCTAGCGCAACATCCTTTTCCCCCTGGAAACTGGAAATCAGGTTTCCCCCCACCATAGAGTCTGCTAGCGCAACATCCTTTTCCCCCGGGAAACTGGAAAACAGGTTTTCCCCCCACCATAGAGTCTGCTAGCGCAACATCCTTTTCCCCCTGGAAACTGGAAATCAGGTTTCCCCCCACCATAGAGTCTGCCTAGCGCAACATCCTTTTCCCCCTGGAAACTGGAAATCCGGTTTCCCCCCACCATAGAGTCTCCTAGCGCAACATCCTTTTCCCCCTGGAAACTGGAAATCCGGTTTCCCCCCACCATAGAGTCTCCTAGCGCAACATCCTTTTCCCCCTGGAAACTGGAAATCCGGTTTCCCCCCACCATAGAGTCTGCTAGCGCAACATCCTTTTCCCCCTGGAAACTGGAAATCAGGTTTCCCCCCCACCATAGAGTCTGCTAGCGCAACATCCTTTTCCCCCTGGAAACTGGAAATCAGGTTTCCCCCCCACCATAGAGTCTGCTAGCGCAAATCCTTTTCCCCTGGAAACTGGAAATCCGGTTTCCCCCCACCATAGAGTCTGCTAGCGCAACATCCTTTTCCCCCTGGAAACTGGAAATCAGGTTTCCCCCCACCATAGAGTCTCCTAGCGCAACATCCTTTTCCCCCTGGAAACTGGAAATCAGGTTTCCCCCCACCATAGAGTCTCCTAGCGCAACATCCTTTTCCCCCTGGAAACTGGAAATCCGGTTTCCCCCCACCATAGAGTCTGCTAGCGCAACATCCTTTTCCCCTGGAAACTGGAATCAGGGTTTCCCCCCCCATAGAGTCTGCTAGCGCAACATCCTTTTCCCCCTGGAAACTGGAAATCAGGTTTCCCCCCACCATAGAGTCTCCTAGCGCAACATCCTTTTCCCCCTGGAAACTGGAAATACGGTTTCCCCCCACCATAGAGTCTCCTAGCGCAACATCCTTTCCCCCTGGAAACTGGAAATCAGGTTTCCCCCCACCATAGAGTCTGCTAGCGCAACATCCTTTTCCCCCTGGAAACTGGAAATCAGGTTTCCCCCCACCATAGAGTCTGCTAGCGCAACATCCTTTTCCCCCTGGAAACTGGAAATCAGGTTTCCCCCCACCATAGAGTCTCCTAGCGCAACATCCTTTTCCCCCTGGAAACTGGAAATCAGGTTTCCCCCCACCATAGAGTCTGCTAGCGCAACATCCTTTTCCCCCTGGAAACTGGAAATCAGGTTTTCCCCCACCATAGAGTCTGCTAGCGCAACATCCTTTTCCCCCTGGAAACTGGAAATCAGGTTTCCCCCCACCATAGAGTCTCCTAGCGCAACATCCTTTTCCCCCTGGAAACTGGAAATCAGGTTTCCCCCCACCATAGAGTCTCCTAGCGCAACATCCTTTTCCCCCTGGAAACTGGAAATCCGGTTTCCCCCCACCATAGAGTCTCCTAGCGCAACATCCTTTTCCCCCTGGAAACTGGAAATCAGGTTTCCCCCCACCATAGAGTCTGCTAGCGCAACATCCTTTTCCCCCTGGAAACTGGAAATCAGGTTTCCCCCCACCATAGAGTCCTCTAGCGCAACATCCTTTTCCCCCTGGAAACTGGAAATCAGGTTTCCCCCCACCATAGAGTCTGCCTAGCGCAACATCCTTTCCCCCCTGGAAACTGGAAATCAGGTTTCCCCCCACCATAGAGTCCTGCTAGCGCAACATCCTTTTCCCCCCTGGAAACTGGAAATCAGGTTTTCCCCCCACCATAGAGTCTCCTAGCGCCAACATCCTTTTTCCCCCTGGAAACTGGAAATCCGGTTTTCCCCCCACCATAGAGTCTCCTAGCGCAACATCCTTTTCCCCCCTGGAAACTGGAAATCAGGTTTCTCCCCCACCATAGAGTCTGCTAGCGCAACATCCTTTTCCCCCTGGAAACTGGAAATCCGGTTTCCCCCCACCATAGAGTCTGCTAGCGCAACATCCTTTTCCCCCTGGAAACTGGAAATCAGGTTCCCCCCACCATAGAGTCTCCTAGCGCAACATCCTTTTCCCCCTGGAAACTGGAAATCAGGTTTCCCCCCACCATAGAGTCTGCCTAGCGCAACATCCTTTTCCCCCTGGAAACTGGAAATCCGGTTTCCCCCCACCATAGAGTCTGCTAGCGCAACATCCTTTTCCCCCTGGAAACTGGAAATCAGGTTTCCCCCCACCATAGAGTCTCCTAGCGCAACATCCTTTTCCCCCTGGAAACTGGAAATCCGGTTTCCCCCCACCATAGAGTCTCCTAGCGCAACATCCTTTTCCCCCTGGAAACTGGAAATCCGGTTTCCCCCCACCATAGAGTCTGCTAGCGCAACATCCTTTTCCCCCTGGAAACTGGAAATCAGGTTTCCCCCCACCATAGAGTCTCCTAGCGCAACATCCTTTTCCCCCTGGAAACTGGAAATCAGGTTTCCCCCCACCATAGAGTCTGCCTAGCGCAACATCCTTTTCCCCCTGGAAACTGGAAATCAGGTTTCCCCCCACCATAGAGTTGCTAGCCGGCAACATACTTTTCCCCTGGAAACTGGAAATCAGGTTTCCCCCCACCTAGGTCTCCTAGCGCAACATCCTTTTCCCCCTGGAAAAACTGGAAATCGGTTTCCCCCCACCATAGAGTCTCCTAGCGCAAACATCCTTTTCCCACCGGGAAATGGAAATCCTGTTTCCCCACCATAGAGTTGCTAGCGCAACATCCTTTTCCCCCTGGGAAACTGGAATCGGTTTACCCCCACCATAGAGTTCTAGCGCAACATCTTTTTTCCCCTGGACCAACTGGAAATTCAGGTTTCCCACACCATAGGTCTGCTAGCGCAACATCCTTTCACCCTGGAAACTGTAAACAGGTTTCCCCCCACCTAGAGTCTGCTAGCGCAACATCCTTTTTCACCCTGGAAAATGGAAATCAGGTTTCTTTCCCCCACCATAGAGTCTGCTAGCGCAACATCCTTTTCCCCCTGGAAACTGGAAATCCGGTTTCCCCCCACCATAGAGTCTGCTAGCGCAACATCCTTTTCCCCCCTGGAAACTGGAAATCCGGTTTCCCCCCACCATAGAGTCTCCTAGCGCAACATCCTTTTCCCCCTGGAAACTGGAAATCAGGTTTCCCCCCACCATAGAGTCTCCTAGCGCAACATCCTTTTCCCCTGGAACTGGAAATCAGGTTTCCCCCCACCATAGAGTCTCCTAGCGCAACATCCTTTTCCCCCTGGAAACTGGAAATCAGGTTTCCCCCCACCATAGAGTCTGCTAGCGCAACATCCTTTTCCCCCTGGAAACTGGAAATCAGGTTTCCCCCCACCATAGAGTCTCCTAGCGCAACATCCTTTTCCCCCTGGAAACTGGAAATCCGGTTTCCCCCACCATAGAGTCTGCTAGCGCAACATCCTTTTCCCCCTGGAAACTGGAAATCAGGTTTCCCCCCACCATAGAGTCTGCTAGCGCAACATCCTTTTCCCCCTGGAAACTGGAAATCAGGTTTCCCCCCACCATAGAGTCTCCTAGCGCAACATCCTTTTCCCCCTGGAAACTGGAAATCAGGTTTCCCCCCACCATAGAGTCTCCTAGCGCAACATCCTTTTCCCCCTGGAAACTGGAAATCCGGTTTCCCCCCCACCATAGAGTCTGCTAGCGCAACATCCTTTTCCCCCTGGAAACTGGAAATCAGGTTTCCCCCCACCATAGAGTCTGCCTAGCGCAACATCCTTTTCCCCCTGGAAACTGGAAATCAGGTTTCCCCCCACCATAGAGTCTCCTAGCGCAACATCCTTTTCCCCCTGGAAACTGGAAATCCGGTTTCCCCCCACCATAGAGTCTGCTAGCGCAACATCCTTTTCCCCCTGGAAACTGGAAATCAGGTTTCCCCCCACCATAGAGTCTGCTAGCGCAACATCCTTTTCCCCCTGGAAACTGGAAATCAGGTTTCCCCCCACCATAGAGTCTCCTAGCGCAACATCCTTTTCCCCCTGGAAACTGGAAATCAGGTTTCCCCCCACCATAGAGTCTGCTAGCGCAACATCCTTTTCCCCCTGGAAACTGGTAAATCGGGTTTCCCCCCCCACCATAGAGTCTGCTAGCGCAACATCCTTTTCCCCCTGGAAACTGGAAATCAGGTTTCCCCCCACCATAGAGAATCCGGTTTTCCCCCACCATAGAGTCTGCTAGCGCAACATCCTTTTCCCCCTGGAAACTGGAAATCAGGTTTTCCCCCACCATAGAGTCTGCTAGCGCACATCCTTTTCCCCCCTGGAAACTGGAAATCAGGTTTCCCCCACCATAGAGTCTCTAGCGCAACATCCTTTTCCCCCCTGGAACTGGAAATCAGGTTCCCCCCACCATAGAGTCTGCTAGCGCAACATCCTTTTCACCCCGGAAACTGGAAATCAGGTTTTTCCCCCACCATAGAGTCTCCTAGCGCAACATCCTTTTCCCCCTGGAAACTGGAAATCCGGTTTCCCCCCACCATAGAGTCTGCTAGCGCAACATCCTTTTCCCCCTGGAAACTGGAATCAGGTTTCCCCCCACCATAGAGTCTCCTAGCGCAACATCCTTTTCCCCCTGGAAACTGGAAATCCGGTTTCCCCCCACCATAGAGTCTCCTAGCGCAACATCCTTTTCCCCCTGGAAACTGGAAATCCGGTTTCCCCCCACCATAGAGTCTGCTAGCGCAACATCCTTTTCCCCCTGGAAACTGGAAATCAGGTTTCCCCCCACCATAGAGTCTCCTAGCGCAACATCCTTTTCCCCCTGGAAACTGGAAATCCGGTTTCCCCCACCATAGAGTCTCCTAGCGCAACATCCTTTTCCCCCTGGAAACTGGAAATCCGGTTTCCCCCCACCATAGAGTCTGCTAGCGCAACATCCTTTTCCCCCTGGAAACTGGAAATCCGGTTTCCCCCCACCATAGAGTCTCCTAGCGCAACATCCTTTTCCCCCTGGAAACTGGAAATCAGGTTTCCCCCCACCATAGAGTCTGCTAGCGCAACATCCTTTTCCCCCTGGAAACTGGAATCGGTTTCCCCCACCATAGAGTCTGCTAGCGCAACATCCTTTTCCCCCTGGAAACTGGAAATCAGGTTTCCCCACCACCATAGAGTCTCCTAGCGCAACATCCTTTTCCCCCTGGAACTGGAAATCAGGTTTTCCCCCACCATAGAGTCTGCCTAGCGCAACATCCTTTTCCCCCTGGAAACTGAAATCAGGTTTTCCCCCCACCATAGAGTCTCCTAGCGCAACATCCTTTTCCCCCTGGAAACTGGAAATCCGGTTTCCCCCCACCATAGAGTCTGCTAGCGCAACTCCTTTTCCCCCTGGAAACTGGAAATCAGGTTTCCCCCCACCATAGAGTCTGCCTAGCGCAACATCCTTTTCCCCTGGAAACTGGAAATCCGGTTTCCCCCCACCATAGAGTCTCCTAGCGCAACATCCTTTTCCCCCTGGAAACTGGAAATCCGGTTTCCCCCCACCATAGAGTCTGCTAGCGCAACATCCTTTTCCCCCTGGAAACTGGAAATCAGGTTTCCCCCCCACCATAGAGTCTCCTAGCGCAACATCCTTTTCCCCCTGGAAACTGGAAATCCGGTTTCCCCCCACCATAGAGTCTGCTAGCGCAACATCCTTTTCCCCCTGGGAAACTGGAAATCAGGTTTCCCCCCACCATAGAGTCTCCTAGCGCAACATCCTTTTCCCCCTGGAAACTGGAAATCCGGTTTCCCCCCACCATAGAGTCTCCTAGCGCAACATCCTTTTCCCCCTGGAAACTGGAAATCAGGTTTCCCCCCACCATAGAGTCTGCTAGCGCAACATCCTTTTCCCCCTGGAAACTGGAAATCAGGTTTCCCCCCACCATAGAGTCTGCCTAGCGCAACATCCCTTTTCCCCCTGGAAACTGGAAATCCGGTTTCCCCCCACCATAGAGTCTCCTAGCGCAACATCCTTTTCCCCCTGGAAACTGGAAATCCGGTTTCCCCCCACCATAGAGTCTCCTAGCGCAACATCCTTTTCCCCCTGCCACCTGGAAATCCGGTTTCCCCCCACCATAGAGTCTGCTAGCGCAACATCCTTTTCCCCCTGGAAACTGGAAATCCGGTTTCCCCCCACCATAGAGTCTCCTAGCGCAACATCCTTTTCCCCCCTGGAAACTGGAAATCCGGTTTCCCCCCACCATAGAGTCTGCTAGCGCAACATCCTTTTCCCCCTGGAAACTGGAAATCCGGTTTCCCCCCACCATAGAGTCTGCTAGCGCAACATCCTTTTCCCCCTGGAAACTGGAAATCAGGTTTCCCCCCACCATAGAGTCTCCTAGCGCAACATCCTTTTCCCCCTGGAAACTGGAAATCAGGTTTCCCCCCACCATAGAGTCTCCTAGCGCAACATCCTTTTCCCCCTGGCAACTGGAAATCCGGTTTCCCCCCACCATAGAGTCTGCTAGCGCAACATCCTTTTCCCCCTGGAAACTGGAAATCCGGTTTCCCCCCACCATAGAGTCTCCTAGCGCAACATCCTTTTCCCCCTGGAAACTGGAAATCAGGTTTCCCCCCACCATAGAGTCTCCTAGCGCAACATCCTTTTCCCCCGGGAAACTGGAAATCAGGTTCCCCCCACCATAGAGTCTCCTAGCGCAACATCCTTTTCCCCCTGGGAAACTGGAAATCCGGTTTCCCCCCACCATAGAGTCTCCTAGCGCAACATCCTTTTCCCCCTGGAAACTGGAAATCCGGTTTCCCCCCACCATAGAGTCTCCTAGCGCAACATCCTTTTCCCCCTGGAAACTGGAAATCCGTTTTCCCCCCACCATAGAGTCTGCTAGCGCAACATCCTTTCCCCCCTGGAAACTGGAAATCAGGTTTCCCCCCACCATAGAGTCTCCTAGCGCAACATCCTTTTCCCCCTGGAAACTGGAAATCCGGTTTCCCCCCACCATAGAGTCTCCTAGCGCAACATCCTTTTCCCCCTGGAAACTGGAAATCAGGTTTCCCCCCACCATAGAGTCTGCCTAGCGCAACATCCTTTTCCCCCTGGAAACTGGAAATCCGGTTTCCCCCCACCATAGAGTCTGCTAGCGCAACATCCTTTTCCCCCTGGAAACTGGAAATCCGGTTTCCCCCCACCATAGAGTCTGCTAGCGCAACATCCTTTTCCCCCTGCCAACTGGATATCCGGTTTCCCCCCACCATAGAGTCTCCTAGCGCAACATCCTTTTCCCCCTGGAAACTGGAAATCCGGTTTCCCCCCACCATAGAGTCTCCTAGCGCAACATCCTTTTCCCCCTGGAAACTGGAAATCCGGTTTCCCCCCACCATAGAGTCTGCCTAGCGCAACATCCTTTTCCCCCTGGAAACTGGAATATCCGGTTTCCCCCCACCATAGAGTCTGCTAGCGCAACATCCTTTTCCCCCTGCCAACTGGATATCCGGTTTCCCCCCACCATAGAGTCTGCCTAGCGCAACATCCTTTTCCCCCTGGAAACTGGAAATCCGGTTTCCCCCCACCATAGAGTCTGCTAGCGCAACATCCTTTTCCCCCTGGAAACTGGAAATCAGGTTTCCCCCCACCATAGAGTCTCCTAGCGCAACATCCTTTTCCCCCTGGAAACTGGAAATCCGGTTTCCCCCCACCATAGAGTCTGCTAGCGCAACATCCTTTTCCCCCTGGAAACTGGTAATCGGGTTTCCCCCCACCATAGAG
This sequence comes from Thamnophis elegans, assembly GCF_009769535.1. NCBI lineage: Eukaryota > Metazoa > Chordata > Lepidosauria > Squamata > Natricidae > Thamnophis > Thamnophis elegans. The sequence goes on along the minus strand of NC_045543.1, from coordinate 3,244,902 downwards.
TCTGCTAGCGCAACATCCTTTTCCCCCTGGCAACTGGAAATCCAGTTTCCCCCCACCATAGAGAATCCGGTTTTCCCCCACCATAGAGTCTCCTAGCGCAACATCCTTTTTCCTCTATCTGTTCCTAATTGAAAGCCCTATTAATTATGGAGCCGACTGGCGACGGAGCCAGAGCAGAGGGATGAAAGAGTCACATGCGGCTCCAGAACTGGGTTGCCAACCCCTGGTGTAGAGGAATAGCAGTGCAAAGATTCAAATCAGTTCTAGTATACTATGAAGATGTTACGTGTCTTAAGATTTCACTGTCAAATAAGAGGATTAATTATTATTTGATAACCTGTGGCCTGTTGGGTCATTGTTCCAGAGATAAAACGAAGAAGCAAACAGAATGACGAGAAGGTGTGTCAAGTTAACCAATTTAAAAGAGTGACAGAATACAAATGACTTTTGTGCAGGAAAGCTATAGGTGCTTGGAATACCCTACTAGAGGGATTCTACTTATGGCACCTGTGTCTTGGATAATTTCTTCTAATAGTGCAAATTCAGATTTCCACTGTGCCTTTTAATTCGTTTCCACCATTAACACTCCAGAGATTTCAAGGTTAAGTTGAACAAGGCAATTAACGTAGCAAACCCATATTTTATTTTGCTGAGAATAAGTTTCAGTTTCAGTTTCACTTTATTTGTATGCCGCCCTTTTCCCTGGGGGGACTCAGGGCGGCTCACAGTTCAAAGGGGGGTGGAGGACAAACAATTTACAACATAAAGGCACTACATCATTTAAGAAAACAACAGTCATACAATTCGAGTAGGGGTTAGAGTCTATAGACTCAATGAAAGCTACAGGTAGTCCTTGTTTAGTGTCTTGTTTGAAGATACCACAGCGATGGAAAAGTAACTTTACAATTAGTCCTCACACTTATGACCTCAGGAGGTAAGGAAAGCTGAAGCAAGATTGCAAGCACGGTTGCAGTTTCACTTATCTTGATAACCAAGTTGGCAATGCCAATTGGTGGTTGCTAAACAAGAGGATCTATACTTTTTTGAATGGTCATATACAGTATATATCAGGGTTCCTGCCAGTTCTAAGCTCTTCTATAGAAGAGGTTCCAGAAATCTACAGTGCCGTTTAGAACCGGTTCCAGCTCCCTCCCTCCGCTCGTCCGCACATCATCAAGATGAAGAGCGAGAGGAGGAGTTCTGGGAGTTGAAGTCCACAAGTCTTAAAGCTGTCAAGTTTGAACACCCCTGGGTTTTTTTTTTTCTAAAGGGTTAGGGGTGCAAGGGTCTTGTAACTTGACAGCTTTAAGACTTGCACACTTCAATGCCCGAGTTCCTGAGCCAACATGACTGGAAGAGGAATTCTGGGAGTTGAAGTCCACAAGTCTTAAAGCTGTCAAGTTTGAACACCCCTGGGGTTTATTTTTCTAAAGGGTTAGGGGTGCAAGGGTCTTGTAACTTGACAGCTTTAAGACTTGCACACTTCAATGCCAGAGTTCCTGAGCCAACATGACTGGAGGAGGAATTCTGGGAGTTGAAGTCCACAAGTCTTAAAGCTGTCAAGTTTGAACACCCCTGGTATTTTTTTCTAAAGGGTTGGGGGTGCGAGGGTCTTGTAACTTGACAGCTTTAAGACTTGCGTGCTTCAAATGCCAGAGTTCCTGAGCCAACATTTTGGTTGCTAAGCAAGAGCATTGTTAAGTGAGTTTCACCACATTTTTACAAGTTGGCCCACCGAGTGACATGGCTGGCAAGCCACTCCCACCTGGTCACATGGCTGGCAAGCCACTCCCACAAAGCAGGCCACACCTACAGAAGAGGTTCTAAAAAAATTTGAAACCCACCACTGGTGTGTGTATGTATGTATGTATGTACGTACGTACGTACGTACATACATACATACATACATACATACATACATACATATATATATATATATATATATATATATATATATATATAAAATTGACAATCCAATTTCAATTCTAAGCTTTGTGATTCTTGATGGAGTTGGTTCTGTGGCATGGAAATGGCTGTCACAATTCATAAATTAGCTTTAGTGTAGAACATAAGCGGCGTGGATCAGTTTAGTAAGGGGCGGGGGGCCAGTTTAGTACATATGAAGGGTTATCTTTGAATTTATATAACTTTGTAGATAAGCCCACCAGAGGGCAAGAGAGAACTAGGCATCTCAGGATCTATAATTTAGGCAACAGCAGTTGCTTCCTAACAAATATTTTTCTGCCCTTCCTTTGGAGGGTAAATGCCGAGAGTGAAAAGTTTCAGATGTACCACATTCACTGTTGGACTCTGAGCCATGCTACCAAACAAGTCGATGAGCCTGGCACGACTCTAGGAAGATTTCCTCTCAAAGGCAATATGGATTGGCCTGAGAAGCTTAGGTGTACTCCGTGCCAGGTTTCTAAAATGAAATGACCTGAAAGCATTTCGTTTAGTCTCTGTTTTGCTCGAAGGCCACATAATTGTAATTAGTAAACAAACAAAAAAAACCATGCAAAATCATTGTCAACCTTCAGTCTCAAAAGACTATGGTATCGTGCTCTGGAAAGGGGTCCTAACACAGCATCTGGTGTACCTAAAAAAGGCCAATTCGAGAATGGCAATCGCTTCCACACGGAGGGCAGATACATTCTGTCCCCTGACCAACCCCCAGATTTCACTGGTTCCGGGGCTGCCTCTCTGCCCCAGCCCTTGGAGCGAGTGTCTTTCAATGCTATATGTAAAGCTGGAGTGTCCTCTCCAGAGCACAAAGCCTGGGTAGATAAATAATAAATAGAGCCAAGGTGGCGCAGTGGTTAAATCCACTGCAGGCTACTTCAGCTGACTGCAGTTCTGAAGTTCGGCTGTTCAAATCTCACTGGCTCAGGGTTGACTCAGCCTTCCATCCTTCCGAGGTGGGTAAAATGAGGACCCGGATTGTTGTTGGGGGCAATATGCTGACTCTGTAAACTGCTTAGAGAGGGCTGAAAGCCCTATGAAGTGGTATATGAGTCTAACTGCTATTGCTATTGCTATTGCTATGGAAGATAGACTCAATACTCAAGCAGCAGATCCCCCCGCTCCACGTTGCTGAAATAGTCCAATGGAACGACAAGAGCCGATACGATGGGTCCCAGCTGCATTGCAGGAGTTACCAAAACGTGGTTGTACACAGTCACAAACTGCTTCCGGGACTCCGGCTCTGGATTTTGCCTGGAGGTTGACTCCGGAAGCCTTTTCCAGTAGTGGATGTAGCCACAAGGCAACGGAGGTTTGTAATCGGAGTTTCCATTCTTCTAGAAGATGGTTCTGCCGCTTTATCTGCCGTTGGGGCGTAGAGCCCTCTTCCGCCTTCAAAACCGTTGACTGTCTCCTCCTGTAACCCTGAAAGGGGCCCAAGGCTTTTAAAGGAGGTGTTACTCCTCCACCACTCATCCTTTGCCCTGGCTTGTAATTTTGTGAGGAAGGACATAATTTAAGCGCTGTATTTAATTTCTATCAAATGTTGGTTTTAAGCTGGCATGCTATTTAAAGCCAGATGTCTGGCTGACGGCATCTGGAAGAGGCCCACTCTGTGGGATCTCACCGGCCGTTGGGAGGTATGTGGCAGTAGGCGGTCTCGCAGGTACCCTGGTGCCGAGCCATGTAGGGCTTTAAAGGTGATAACCAGCACCTTGAATTGCACCCGGAGACCAATAGGAAGTCAGTGCAGCTCGTGGAGGATAGGTGTAATTTGGGTGTATCTTGGTACACCCAATATCGCTCACGCGGCTGCGTTCTGGACTAGTTGCAGTCTCCGAACACTTTTCAGGGGCAGCCCCATGTAGAGCGCATTACAGTAGTCCAGTCTTGAGGTGACAAGGGCGTGAGTGTTTTGTGTGTGTGTGCATGTGTAAAATCATTTTATTTCATTCAAAAACTTAAAATACAAATTTTGAAAAAGAAAGATCCAAGAGATTTTTATATTCCCCCCTGCCCTTTCAAAGTTGGCCGTCATTTGCATCTCTACATCTCACCTCGGTACACCCATGTTACACCTATCCTCCGCGAGCTGCACTGGTTACCGATCAGTCTCCGGATACGCTTCAAGGTGCTAGTCGTAACTTATAAAGCCCTTCATGGTATTGGATCTGGGTACTTGAGAGACCGCCTGCTGCCAATTACCTCCCACAGACCCATTAGATCTCACAGGGTTGGCCTCCTCCGGGTTCCATCTACCAGCCAATGCCACCTGGCTATTACCCGGGGGAGGGCCTTCTCTGTGGCAGCTCCGGCCCTCTGGAATGAACTCCCCGCAGGGATTCGGACCCTCACCTCTCTCCAGGCCTTCCGAAAAGCCGTCAAAACCTGGCTTTGCCGGCAGGCCTGGGGGTGATGAGTTCCCTCCCCTCTCGACATGTATGGTTGTGCGACTGTTGTCTACTTTTATTATTTGTATTTTGTCTTTTTATGTTCCCCTTTTTCCCTCTTGAATTGTTCGCCGCCCTGAGTCCTCCAGGAGAAGGGCAGCATACAAATAATAAATTTCTATTCTATTCTATTCTACATACAAATGAACACTATGCAAATATATGCAAAGTTGCTACAGGGCCATGATGGCAAACCTATGGCATGCGTGCCAGTGGTGGCGCACAGAGCCCTCTCCGTGGGCACGTGTGTCGTCACCAGTCGCTCTTCTAGTTTCCGGCAGACACACGCGTGCCGGCCAGCTGATCTTTGCACAGGCCAGAGTGCCGGAAACCTGAAGAGCAACTGGCCAGGCTGAATACGAGTTTCCAGCACTCCAGCACATGGGAAGACCAGCTGGCTAGTGCGCATGCGCGCCCCGGAAAACAGAAGACCAGATGCCCAGCATGCGTCTGCTCATAGCCCAGTTGGTCTTCCAGTTTATGGGGCTCCAGTGAATGTGTGTGTGCTCCAGTCTGGGCACTTGGTGCCGCAGAGGTTCACCATTACTGCTCTAGCGGCCCTCTGTCTGTTTTTTTTTTTTTTTGCAATCTGTTTTTTTTTTATTTTTAAACATAAAAATAAATAAAAAACCAATATAAAAAAAGATGACCTCATCCATTACATAGAGCATGTCGTTTTGGTTGCAAGTGTTGGTTGGTTGCAAAATTAAGAGCCGAGGTGGCGCAGTGGTTAGGGTGCAGTACTGCAGGCCACTTCAGCTGACTGCTATCTGCAGTTCAGCAGTTCTAATCTCACCAGCTCAGGGTTGACTCCGCCTTCCATCCTTCCGAGGTGGGTGCAATGAGGACCCAGACTGTGGGGGCGATATGCTGACTCTGTAAACCGCTTAGAGAGGGCTGAAAGCCCTATGAAGCGGTATATAAGTCTAACTGCTATTGCTATTGCTATAATAAAATCCAGATTCCATTAGAGAAGCAATTTCCATTTTCCCATTTCCCCCTTTTGACATGCTGCTAAGTGCCAGCCCTGCAGGGTAGTCCAGGTCAGGAAAAAGGGACCACAAAGATTCCTGAAATGCTGCTGCACTGTTATAAGGCATAATAGCAGACTCTTGAAAGCCTACCAAGGATATTATCCTTTCGTACAACGTGAAGGTGCTTACTCCCAGTTCCCAGGGTTTAATTATCAGAGTAAAAAAGTGGTATATAAGTCTAACTGCTATTGTTATTGCTATTGCCATTTTTGCATCCATATTCTCAAATAGCATTTACAATCACAGATTTTTTTATCTAATATAACTAAATACCTCACTTTCGTTGTACAATGCATATTCAACTACAATTAATATTTTTTTTCCAATAAACCTAGTTCCCTTACATTCTTGATTGTCTGTTTAATAACAGATATACCTTTATATAATCACAGATCCCGATATGCAAGAGATTTACCAACCATTTATATTTGTATATCACTGTTTTCAATTATGTATAATTCCACCAATCAACTATCGAGTATCTGTGTCTGTTTTAAACCTCCTTGCTTTTTCACAGGCATCTCTGCACAGGCTATATTGAAATTTTCCTAGGAATAGCTGTGTTCATAGACCTGTCGGTTTATATGTGGAAATCCTCTTATCGTCCACTGAATTCTTATTTAAAGTCTTCCTGTAGCAGCCTGTTCTTCTCCATCCTCATTATCAACTAGTTCTATTAAAAAAAAAAGCATTAATTCATCCTGGAGAAATGAAGATCCTTGGAACTCTTAAACTATGTAACGAGGTCCATTCATGTGATTCCATAATATATATATATATAAAAAAAGCTCTGGGTCTCTGATGTATTTTATTTTAATGGATTTTGCTTATACTGGTATAATGTGGCAAATTATTTCTGTTCCCCCCCCCCCCCAATGGACAATCAAATGTCTCTCTTGACTGCATCTTGAGAAATACACCAGAGGATCTGCTGTTTTTTTAAACCATTTATGAATGCCTTAAAGCATTTTTTTTTTAAGCCAAATTGGTTCATTAAGGAAAAACACATGGGCTCTGCAATAATGTAATCCTGGAAGAGTTCTCTTTCTCTGGCTAGGAATTTGTTCTTTCTTGACCTAGAATTTTGTTCTGGTGTAAAACAAAATGCAAGTGGGTTGTGACTTTATTCTTTGAAAGATGTGATGTGACGAAAGGACAAAAATCCTCACTGGCAGCTTCGTAGTTCAGACTGCTTTGCTTGACGGTTTGAATATGTGCTGTCAAGTCAGCTATTTTTTCCACAACAATCTACCCAGAGCTGGGTTCCTACCAGTTCGCACCTATTCGGTAGAACCGGTTCGTCAAATCTACCGAACCGGTTAGAAGAGGTTCCAACTCCCGACTCCCTGCTTCCTAACAGTGTGGGAATGTACCGAAACATAAAGAAGTTAGATACTCTGCAAGGATGAAAGTTACCCCATTACTGAAACCAGATGAATAATTTCTGCAAGGATGAAAGTTAGAAAATTACAGTACCAAAGTCAGGTGAAGAAATTCGCTTGCAGGTTTTATCCCATGGGCGGGGGGGAGGGAGCTGGAACCGGTTCTAAACGGCACTGTAGATTTGTGGAACCTCTTCTATAGAAGAGGTTAGAACTGGCAGGAACCCACCCCTGACACATTGGTATAAAGAACCAAAATACATAAATATTTTTCTGACCAGAGTTGACCAAAGTTTCTTACAGGAAAGTTTTAAGAGGCGTTTCTCTCGTTTCAGCCCAGCCTGTGTTTCTACTCCAAGAAGCTTCAGTTTTATTTAAACAAGGACTCAGAGGTAGAGATCCATGATTTTTCTTCCAAAGATCTGGATGGAAGGGAGGATTGTCCTTAAGCATAAATTATCACCTGCAGTAACTCAGGGATGAATTAGTTCTGACTTTAAAACTTATTCAAATAAGAGAACAAATCAGTCTCGCTATTAGTCAAACGGTAAATACATAATTTACAGCACATTAAATTTCAATCAGTGCTTAAAAAAAAATAGTTCATGGAAAGTTCACGGCTTAGGACTTAATATAGAAGTGTGTGAAAATTTAACCAGTTCTGCATACCAGAGAGTCCCCGGTTGTTTTATTTAAAAAAAAAAAATCTAGAGAAAAATGCCATTGCTTCGTTGAAAGCGAATCTGACTGCAGCTATTTCGGGAAAATATTTCTCATATTTAACTCGGTCTCCACTTGCTGGAGACACGTGGACACATGAGCTGACATGCACGGAAGGAAGATGGATGGAAGAAGCAACGAAGTCTTGTCTGTTCATTCATGTATAAAAAGTTATCAGCGCTTAGATAAAATTGCACGTTGCAACGGAGCAAACCCTTTACAGGTCTGTTGTGTGCGCAATGTTTTCTTGCGGAAAGAAAAATAGCAACATTGATCCACTGGGGATCATATCATCTGCTAATAGACTAAATTTCATTAGCTATTTACTAATTCAGTGAGTGTTGACATTCAGTTCATTTATTTGTTACTATTTTTTTTATTGCATTGCTGTTGCTTGTGCTATTGTGGCCATCCCCAGAAGCATCATGAGACCCTCGAAAGTGGGATCCATTTAATTTGTCTTACGGCAATGGAAGGGAAATCCATTCCTTGGCATGATGGGTCTCTACTCTGCTTGTGTATATAAGTGTGAGGTTGAATGTCAATATACAGTCACCTTAAAGGAAGCCGAAAGGAAGCCAAGTGGAGATAATATGTGCTGGGTAATAGAAGTAACTCTTTGGCTTTAGATCTCAGCGTGCTAATGAAATCTACCTTCTTCCTTGGGTCCTCCTTCCTACACTCCCTGGGAAAATTATCCTAATTTTGTAATTTATAAAAGAGGCGGGGGGGAACTACAGAGGGCCACCTAGGGATGCAACATTGTTGGAAGATCAGAAATAAATTAACGTATTTTTCAGAGTATAAGACACACCAAGATTTTTAAGAGGAAATGAAAAAAGAAAAGGTTTTGCACTCTGCAGATCTCCCAAAAACGGCCCGTTTTTTGTGAAAATGGCCCCCTTTTCTGTCAAAAAAAGGGCATGAATAGCCTTTAGGAGGCTTATAGAGTGCTCCTGGGAGCTGAGGGAGGGAAATTGAGCAAAAAAACAGCCCACATTTCACTCATTTCTGTCCTCCTCAGCCCCCTGTAGCACTCTGAAAGCTTCCTAAAGGCAATGCACAGCCATTTTTGAAGGGGCGGGGTTTCGGGCGGCAAAAAATGCTGTATTCAGTGTATAAGACGCACACAGATTTTCAGCCTCTTTTTTTGAGGGAAAAAGGTGCATCTTATACTCTGAAAAATACAGTATTTGACCAAATACTGGTGGTTTGGTAATAGTAATAGCACTTAGACTTATGTATCACTTCATAGTGCTTTACAGCATTTCTGAGTGGTTTACAGAGTCAGCCTATTGCCCCCAACTATCTGGGTCCTCATTTTACCCACCTCGGAAGGATGGAAGGCTGAGTCAACCTTCAACCAGTCAGTATTGAACTCCTAGCAGTGGGCAGAATCAGTCTAACCATGCACCACCACATGGGGAATAGAAGTAAGAATAGAACCCATCCATCTTTACCTGTCAAACATAAATAGGTTGGGACATTTTTAAAAGTAGATATGGTTTGCTTTGCAAGAGGCCTTCCACTCCTATTTCCATCTTTGGAATTGTGTGTGTGTGTGTGTGTGTGTGTGTGTAAATGCAAAAGAGAACGGGAGTCCAAAATCAGCCTGAAAAAAGCAATTTATTTTAGGTTATTATTTTTATTAATCAAAATTATAGACCGCCTTACTTACAATTTGCAACTTTACATACCTGACAAGATTTAAAATAAAATTAAAATTAAAATTAGAAGTTTTAAAATTTAAAATGAGAAAAAAAAACCCAATGTTTCCTTTTCCAATTTTCATTCTGTAAAATAAAATTGCTGCTTGAAATCTGGGCACTTTGCTACCAAATTTCAGCACAATTTCTGTGTGACAAAAAGGCCACAAATAGTCTTTGGGTGGGTGTCGGCAGTGAATTTTCACCCTTGAGTTACAATCACAAATGTATTTATTTTACAGCATGCATTTACAGCCATAAGGGGTGAAAACTGGTTATATAAACATAAGCTTGGGAAATTGAATTTTGTTCTAATATAACAGCCTGTAACTTGCAAGTCTATTGAATTATGACCTGCGTGCCTCCCTCTTTGCATTGCCCTGGAGGTGATCTTCCACTTTGAGAGGACTTTTCATCATTGTGTCTGTGTGTGCTATTGTGTGCAACATCATGATTCATCTCTTTTGTGCATACGGGCTAGGATGTTTGGCATTTATTTGAAGGGCATCACACTGTTATAGATTAGATGCTATTTCAAAATTTGGAGCATCTCCAAATCTTACTATTGAAATTCTGCTTAATGCAGCTTAACCTGCATTAGATAATTCTACGACAAATTTGTCAATACAATATGCATTTGATGTTATCTTTTGATGTGATCTTTTGTGCTGGGCTAAATATATTTTCCAGCTGACATTGATTCCAGGAATAAAAGAGCTTCGGGTAAAATATTTGATTGGATCCCTGAATCCGAACACACTTAGAACAGAGGTGATATTCAGCAGGTTCTGACCAGTTCTGGAGACTAGTAGCGGAAATTTTGAGTAGTTTGGAGAACTGCTAAATACCACCTGTGGCTGGCCCCGCCCCATCTATTCTCTGCCTCCTGAGTCCCAACTGATTGGGAGCAAATGGGGATTTTGCAGTGTCCTTCCCCTGCCATGTCCACCAAGCCATGCCCACAGAATCGGTAGTAAAAAAAATTGAATCCCACCACTGACTTAGAACTTCCAAGCACGTGGCTTCCCATATTTCTTCAATCCTTTTTCAAGTCCATCACTAATTGAACTCACTTTTGTCAAAGTGAGAAAGACAACATAGGTTTAATAGCAACAGCAGTTAGACTTATACACCGCTTCATAGGGCTTTCAGCCCTCTCTAAGTGATTTACAGAGTCAGCATATCGCCCCCAACAATCTGGGTCCTCATTTTACCCACCTCGGAAGGAGCCAACCTTGAGCCAGTGAGATTTGAACCGCTGAACTGCAGATAACAGTCAGCTGAAGTGGCCTGCAATACTGCACTCTACCCACTGTGCCGCCTTGGCTCTTAACCAGATGGAGGGGCTCTATCAGTATCTGGAGCCATTCCATAACCAAAAGAAGAGACTTCCACAGGTGGTCCTCAGTTTACAACAGTTCTTTAGTGTACATTCGAAGTTACAACTGCACTGAAAAGAAGCGACTTATGACTGTTTTTCATACTTATAAACATTGCAGCATACAACCCCATGGTCATGGGATCAAAAATTCAGCAGCTTGGCAACTGGCTCGTATTGATGAAGTTCATGTGATCACCTTTTGTGACCCTCTGACAAGCAAAGTGAAGGGAGAAGCCAGAGTCACTTCACAACCACATTACTAACTTATGAATCGCAATGATTCACTAACTACCAGTGGCAAGAAAGCTCATAAAATTGTGCAAAGCTCAGTGAACTATCTCACTTACAGTAGCAACATACATTTTGGGTTCAAGTGTGGTCATGAGTCGTGGTCCTCCTGTATTTTGTCTTTGCAGGTAAATTAGTGACGTTCAGAGAAGGTGTATCCTTGATGCAGGCTGATTGCTGTATCGTTTCTTCGCTCTAGTTTAAGAACATAGCAATAGCAATAGCAATAGCAGTTAGACTTATATACCACTTCATAGGGCTTTCAGCCCTCTCTAAGCGGTTTACAGAGTCAGCATTTCAGCATATTGTCAATTTTTAACTGTTTTAAATGTAGTTCCAGTGCTTTTGGAATAGCACCCAGTGTGCCAATCACCACTGGAATTACCACTGCTGGTTTGTGCCATAATCGTTGAATTTTGGTTTTTAAGTCCGGTATTTCACAATTTTTTCATGTTCCTTCCATAATTCATACATTCGCTTTAAATAGCCTCTTTTTTCTGACTCTGAGTTGTAGTAACAGGCCATTATGGCACGGTTTTCATCTGCACTATATTTTTGTCGTTTTGTTGGCTGGTCCACTTGTAGCCCACTTGTCGACGGATGTCCAGGGACCCCAACATCCGCCGTGGCCCTTGTTAACCCGCGCGACGACCGATGCGGTATAGAATTTTTATTCGTGTCTTTCACCATATTGTATGGGTTGGCGGTTTTTTTTTAATGGGGCCAGGTTGTCAACCTGACCCCAACCCTCCTCCTTTCTCATCCGGGCTTGGGACTGGCAACGCCGGAGTTGTTGTTGTTGTTGTTGTTATTATTATTATTATTATCATCATCATCATCATCATTATCATTATCATCATTATCATCATCGTCATCATCATTGTTTCACTGTTTCATTGTTTTCCCAGCCTCCCAAGATTGGGACGGTTTCACCTCCTAGTTGTCAAATAGTGCTTAAGTTATTTGGGCTATGTGGAAGCTGAGGGTGCCACTTTTCCACCTGGTGTGACTGCACCGTTTAATTAAATTTTAATTACCTTCAAAACATAATGAATCACAAATAAAAAAGTATCCATTAAAATTCATTATTAATTCAGCCAGGTCTTCCTAGGAGAATGTGGGGCATGCTCTTAATAGCATCATATTGAGCCTATGTAAATAATATGGTAGCTGGCCAGAATTTCATCTGTTTGGCTGGGGGCCAAATAGAAGTCTAAAGCAGGACATTTAAAAAATGCATGTTTCCAGGGTATAATTTCCTAAAATGGTATTTCTGCTTTTCTGCACAGGGCGGACTTTGAAATGATAAGATTGTAATCAGAAAGAATACATCACTTATTCTCCTTAAGCAGCTACTGTAGTTCCTTTTCCAAAGGAAATTCCTTTGAGCGTCCTCAGCTATGTGATAACGAGACTTCTCTCCTGCTTAGAGGTTTTCATCCCAAAGTGTCAGAATTGTCGGAAACGAAAAGCAAAATGAAAAGCAGCTCCAACTACAATGCAGGACAATAATGTCAGTCCCACAAGGGCCAAGGAAGGAGTGGTAGTATTGCCACTCAGTAGAGCTGGAACAACTAGGAACAATAGAATAATTGCATTCCTCCCTATTTGCATGGTGTGAATGAGGAACACAGTGGCTCAGTGGCTAAGACGCTGAGTTTATCGATCAGAAAGGTCGGCAGTTCGGCAGTTTGAATCCCTAGTGCTGCATAACGGAGTGAGCTCCCGTTACTTGTCCCAGCTTTTGCCAACCTAGCAGTTTGAAAGCATGTAAAAATAGCAATAGCAGTTAGACTTATATACCGCTTCATAGGGCTTTCAGCCCTCTCTAAGTGGTTTACAGAGTCAGCATATTGCCCCCAACAACAATCCGAGTCCTCATTTTACCCACCTCGGAAGGATGGAAGGCTGAGTCAACCCTGAGACGGTGAGATTTGAACAGCCGAACTGCTGAACTGCAGTCAGGTGAAGTAGCCTGCAGTGTTGCATTTAACCACTGTGCCACCTCGGCTCTAAATGCAAGTAGAAAAATAGGGACCACTTTGGTGGGAAGGTAACAGCGTCCCATGTACCTTTGGCATTTAATCATGCCGGCCACATGACCACGGAGAGGTCTTCGGGCAGTGCTGGCTCATTGGCTTTGAAACGGAGATGAGCCTAGAGTCAGGAATGACTAGCACATATGTGTGAAGGGAACCTTTACCTGATGCTCACCTCTTATTTTGTGTCATGATTTTATCTTCATCAAATCTCTCCACCTGAGGCACCCAGTGGGGATGATGGGAGCTGTAACCAAACACATCTGGAGGGCATCAGGATGCGTATGCGTTTTGCCAAGGAAGGCTGTTGCAAAAAGTAACGACTTCTCCGTTAGACCTTGAATACAGCTAGCAACATTGCAAACCGGATTTCTGTTTTCAGTCAATATGCCTCTGGTTAAAAAGATTAACTAATGTAAAAACCCAGTTCTGGAGGACATTCTCTTAAACGAAGGGGGGAAACAGGGTGGGGAGAGAAAGGAAATTGGAAAGTCCCTGCAGCTGGACATATTTAGTAACGCAGAATGCTGGGTGCCCTGTTACATGTGTGTGGATTTAGAAAGAGGAAGAAGGTAGGGCTGCAATATTTGGGACTCCAAAAATCTGGATTATTTGGTGGCACAAGAGCCTGTAGTTTCTCACTTATTTGGTGGACTGGTTACAGCATCAGGCTAGAAACCAGGAGACAATGAGTTATAATCCCACCCTGTTATAAGGTCTCCTGCTTGAGCAGGGAGTTGGACTAGAAGACCTCCAAGGTCCCTTCCAATTCTGATGTTCTACCTTCATTCATTTGTTCGTTTGTTCGTTTGTTCGTTCGTTCCTTCCTTCGTTCCTTCCTTCCTTCCTTCTGTATCTGGAGGCATTTGGGAGGACATAAACCTACCAAAGGTAATTTCTAAACAATGATAGACACCTGCTGCTGTGTTACATGGCATTGAGATTGCCGAGTCTCCCCCTCCACAATCCTGGAGAAATTGAATGACGTGCCAAGCACTTCTCTGTCTCTAGTCACAAATAAAGTATAGATTTTAGAGCATATGGGTGCAGAACTGTAGTTGCATTAGCCATGTACTATAGTTTGTTGAATGTCCCCCCCCTCCCAAAAAAACCATAATGAAATAAAACAAAACAAATGATAGGAAACCTATCTCAGAGATGATGATGAATCCATTGTGTGTGTGTGTGTGTGTGTGGGTGGGTGTCATCCCTTCAATGGAGGATCGAGACAATTTAGAGAAAAATCTATTTCCTACCCTTGAACTGTGGGTCGCGGTGACCATACCTTCTTTATTATAAGGGCCAGCCCTTTATTTCAGGAAGCTGCCTTTTACATTGATTTATTTTTCAAAACTCCATTTTGTCTTTTATTTTGGTCATATAGCTTTTTATGCCTTTGAGATATTTTTTTTCATTAGAAGATGCATTTTTGTAAAGCTTTCCTTATTTGCGGTTGTTGTTTATTTCTTTTACAAACCAAAGTCATAAAGGTAAACAATATCATCTTTTTTACCCTCTTTCAGATTTTTACGTTTTCAGGGTCAGGTCCAGCAAGAAAATATGGACCCCCATAACTACGAGGCACCCTTTCATCCCTCAGCTCTTCCCCCAAGCGTTGATTTTGCTGCAGTTCTGGCTTCAATCCCTTTCTAAGAAGGCACTTCTTCGATTTCAGGAACAGAAAGTGAATGGCCCATTGTTAGTTTCCTGCTTCCCCCACGGTCAGAGAGGAAGAAAATTCACTTCTGCCTAGAAGCATCTTCTCTTAATGTGAATTCTGTCTCTTTCTGACTTCCGCATGAAAACAACACTTTCCTTTCAATCTCCCTTTCCCCACCCCCCAGAGACCCGAAAAAAGAATGGCCAAGTTTGTGGCTCAGGAGCCCTAAGATCAACAGACAGATGGGTAACACCTGGCTGATGTTTGTGATACCCTAGTAGGGTGACTGCCCTGGCTGGGGGAGCGGGAGCAGGGGAACCCCAGCTTTGTTTACGTAGTCCTGAAGACTGTGTAAACAGAAAAGATGACTCCTTTCCTGCCATTAGAGACAAAATACACACACACACACACAGACACACACACAGACACAGACACACACACACACACACACACACATGCATGCTGTGATAAATTTACTGGACCTTCCCTGCTCAGGTTACGATGAAGGAACTTGATGTTGACACTGCCTTTCTCTCATCTTCTTCAGAATTAAATTCTAGCCAGGTTGACAAAAGATGCTGTCAGAAAATTGGCCAAAGATGTTGCCTGATCCACTGTTTTTTTTTTAAAAAAAATATTTATCTTTATATTTTTTTAATCCCACTTTTAGCATGTTTATAAATAACTCAAGGCAGAAAACACACCCAACATTTCTCCCTCCTTCTATTTTTTCCCCACCCCAACCATCCTTTGAGTTGGGTTGGGTTGAGAGAGTGTGCCTGGCCTAAAGTCACCCAGTTGGCTTTCATGCCTAAGGCAGGACTAGAAGTCACCGTCTCCTGCTTCCCAGCCTGGTTCCTTAATCCCTAGACCAAACTGGTTCTTCTTGAGAGCCGAGGTGGCGCAGTGGTTAAATGCGGCACTGCAGGCTACTTCAGCTGACTGCAGTTCTGCAGTTCGGCTGTTCAAATCTCACCGGCTCAGGGTTGACTCAGCCTTCCATCCTTCCGAGGTGGGTGAAATGAGGACCCGGATTGTTGTTGGGGGCAATATGCTGACTCTGTAAACCGCTTAGAGAGGGCTGAAAGCCCTATGAAGCGGTATATAAGTCTAACTGCTATTGCTATTGCTATATTCTTTCTTACACATTATATATATATATATATACATTTTCTTCTATATTCTCCCCCAAATTCCCCATCAGGATGACGCCTGCTCTGAAACTTTTTCTATTCCCCCCACAAAGAGTAAGCTGTACTAGCAGTAGTAGTGGTTTTTGTCTGGGTTCTTTCTTTTCTGGAAAAATCAAATGCAAGCTATTGTATGTATGGAAGCGGCAAGAATGACTGAGGCGAAATGGCAACTTAACAGAAATCTTTATTAACACGCTAACGGCGACTCCAGAACTAGGCTAAAGAACAGTTCCCGCTTGACAGCTTTTATACCCCAAGCTGTCAACCGGGTGGCCAATCAGGAATGACCGTGCGCGGACACATCTCATGAAACAGGGACATAACACAAGGAAGCCACCTGCTCTTACCAGTATGCCATCATTTTCTCAACCATCGCTTGTTAAGAGGGTTCTCGGCACTTTGCTGAACCAATACATCCCCAAACCCCCATAATTTTAACCGAAGACTGTCTACTGTTGACCTCACCCCATTCCTAAGAGGTCTGAAAGGGGCGTGCATAAGCGCACCAGCGTGCCTACCATCCCTGTCCTACCGTCTCCATTTATTCGTACCCATTTACTGTGTTCATATTTATGTTTATACTTATACCTGTTACCTTACATGTTTGACTAACTAAATAATAAAATTTTTGTGGATTGAGGCGGACAGAAGACGCAGGAGCCAGGACTTCCAAACAAGCAAACAATTTATTGAAGTATAGAACAGATGACAGCGATTCAAAGGAATGGAATCCGCACCAAGGTATTTATATTCGGTTTGTAAAGACAGGGAACCAATAGGGAGCCGAGTACTGTCCAGCAACTGCTGACGCAGTACCTCGGCCAATCAGAATGCGTTAGCTGGCTAGCAACAGGCTATGCTGCGTCCCAGCCAATCAGGGCGCAGCATAGGCTGTTGCTGGCCCTTTAGGAATATTTACGAATATTCTACAAAAATAAAATAAAATAGTGTTCCAGTCAAGGCAAATACTTTCTCTCTGATTGGTCCTTTCCACCCCAGAGGAAGGTTGTTGTTGTTTTTTCCCTAGAGGGCAGTTCAGCAGCCATTTTGTTCCGCCATATTGCTCATTCCGGAACACGTTAAATCAAGGATTTGGTTTTTAAATTCCCCTTGCCCTATACTTTTGACAAGTAGGGCAATTTATATAAGTAGTCCTCGACTTACAACAGTTCAAAGTTACAACGGCATGACAATAGTGACATATGACTGTTTTTCACACTTATGACCATGGCAGAATCCCCATGGTCATGTGATTTACATTCAGACGCTTGACAGCCTCATATTTATGGCGATTGCAGTGTTCAGGAGTCATTTTGTGACAAAGAAGCGAAGTCAATGGAGGACCCAGATTCACTTAACAACCATGTTGCTAATTTAACAACTGTTTCATTTCACAAATGTGGCAAGAAAAGTCGCAAAATGAAACAAATTCACTTAACAACATAAATGTTGGGCTCAGCTGTGGTCGTAAATTGAGGGCTACCTATATATGCTGTTGATTTTATTAAAAAAAAGTAAAAAGGGTATGCGCCATTGAATGTTCTGTCACATGACTGACTTAACTGCCCCCTTCTCTTTCCACACTTCTACCAAAAGGAAGGATCCCTCACTTTTCTGAGGGAGACAGTTATATTTACTGGCAATATCTGTCAATCAGTGGTGGGTTTCAAAAATTGTTTGAACCTACTCTGTGGGTGTGGCCTCCTTTGTGGGAGTGGCTTGCCGCCCATGTGACCGGATATGAAGATGCCGACGACACTTGTCAGAACCACCTTAAATTACCTCACACACAGCACTGGCATGCATAAGAATAGGATGTAAACTTGTTTTTTAAAAGGAATCTTTGGTTTGCGTTAAAACAACTTCAACACACGCAATGTTCTGATTGCACCACAAACGCAGTAGTCATCCTTACCTTTCACAGAGGCACTGAGTTTTATAAATATGAGCATGATAGTGTAGAATAATCATATCCAAGGACCAGTGGTGGGTTTCAAAAAAATTTGGAACCTCTTCTGTAGGTGTGGCCTGCTTTCCGGGTCCACTGGTGGAACCTCTTCTAACCGTTTCGGTAGATTTGATGAACCGGTTCTACCGAATAGGTGCAAACTGGTAGGAACCCACCTCTGCTGTCAATGCAAACCATCTCAATGTTTATTTTAAGAAGGTTCATTGGGCTGCACCATTGACCCAAGACTGTGCATGGTTTCCATCATCTAATGAAGGAAAGATATTTTGGAGGAACTTCCCCCCCCCCCCTCACAAGGAACCTGTGGGTGAGCAAGGATTGTATTATTTTCTCACAAAACGTATACCTATCAGCAATCCTTGTTTTTGCTAGCTTAAGCAAAATGATGACAGGTGTCTTCAGGGCAATTGAGAATACCTGCCTCGATTCCCCTTGCTCTGTGCATGTCAGCAGATGGCAGCATTATCTATGTTCTTTCAGGGAGAAACTGTTTGGACAAATGTGGATGAAAAATTAATAAGTGGCGTCTAGAAAGACTTGATGGCCTCTCAGGTTGTGATTCATAACATGGTAACCAGATGTTGCTGAGGAAGGATCGACACCCCGGTTCATTTATTTTCCTCAAGAAAACTCATCCATAATTTTCAAAACAGATTCCCTCCTAAAAACTTCATCAGAGTTTCCATGGGGAAGGGTGGAGAGCGGGCAGCCTATTCCCCCAGGATGACTTTATCCTAGCTCAAAAGAAGATCTGAACCTCTCTGCTCCCGTGGAGGTTGGTTCTGAATGAAAACCGAGCCAGTTTATTTCTAGCTCAGCAATGATAGATTTCAAATGGCTTTTTAAAAAAAGCAGTTTTGTTTCTGTGGGTTGTGGCAGTCCATTATTCTCTATTTTTGCTCCACCGTTCACCTTCCTGGCTCACTGTAACGATCCCGTGGTTCGCCCATGAGGCCAATGTTGAGAAAAGACAAGACACGAACTTTCTCGGGATGGAGCGACGACCCAGATTGGGGGTCTGAGAGCCCCTTTTATTGAGATAGGACAAAGGCAGGAGGAGCAATCAGCATGTGGTTAAAAACAGCCTGTAAAAGTACAAATTCTAATCTACTGCTCAGGGAAGTTCTGTCTATATATGGTCAAATCCTGGGCGTCATTGGTAGGGCACATCTCAGGATGTTATGTTATGAACTATCAGGATGTTATGGAGTTTTAGGAGTTTGTTTTCTCCTGTGTGGTTCAGCGTGGCTCTGCAACTATATTACAACAGCTCACAGTTCTGTTTTTATACTTATTGCTCAGAGGAACCGCTAGGACTATTTTGCGTACAGAGAGAAAGTGCAAAACATTATTATTTTGTCCAGAATAGAACAAAGGGATTTTTTATTAATCCAGATTCTTCGGCAGCGATCTTGGCTCAGCATTTGGAAGTTTGCAAACGATCCCAGATCATTTTCAAATTGCTTTCCGGGAATAAAAATAGAGACAGGGAAAAAAAATGCCCTAAGAAAGGTGTTTTTTTAAAAAAAAAATAATTTGGCCAACAAACTACGGACCAAGTCAGGGCAACCTGGATGGGTACAATTAAAAGTAAAGGTAAAGGTTCCCCTCACACATATGTGGTACTTGTTCCTGACTCTAGGGGGCAGTGCTCATCTCCGTTTCAAAGCCGAAGAGCCAGCGCTGTCCGAAGACGTCTCCGTGGTCATGTGGCTGGCATGACTAAACCCCGAAGGCGCACGGAACACCGTTCCCTTCCCATCAAAGGTGGTTCCTATTTTTCTACTTGCCTTTTTTTACGTGCTTTCAAACTGCTAGGTTGGCAGAAGCTGGGACAAGTCACGGGAGCTCACTCCATTACATAGCACTAGGGATTCGAACCGCTGAACTGCCGACCTTTCTGATCGACAAGCTCAGCGCCTTAGCCACTGAGCCACCACGTCCCTACAATTATAACTATCAACAATTACAGTATCATAATTGTATGGAACTAGTTTTCGGGCAGCCATGGAAAAAAGGGTGTATGTGGGGTCCATGCAGATCCGCTAAAATAAAAACGGTGTGCAATCTTGAGAAGCACCGTGGACCATTAAAAAAAAGAAGAAAGAAAGCAGATTAGGTGTGGTTGCCTTAGGAAAGAATTCTTCTTGTGCAGCCAAATTTTTAAACGAGGTCAATTAGTCAAATAAGCTATGAGCCGAGGTGGCGCAGTGGTTAAATGCAGTACTGCAGGCTACTTCAGCTGACTGCAGTTCTGCAGTTCGGCGGTTCAAATCTCATCGGCTCAAGGTTGACTCAGCCTTCCATCCTTCCGAGGTGGGTAAAATGAGGACCCGGATTGTTTTGGGGGGCAATATGCTGACTCTGTAAACCGCTTAGAGAGGGCTGAAAGCCCTATGAAGCGGTATATAAGTCTAACTGCTATTGCTATTGCTATAATAAAAACCAGATTCC